>NW_015161986.1:162339-212247 GCF_001447785.1 Gekko japonicus | reverse complement strand
CGGGACCGTTGGGGCGGGGGTGTGGCCTTATGAAACACTTCCGGTGAAGTCAGGGGGTGTGGCCTTATGACACACGTCCGGTGATGTCAGGGGGTGTGGCATATGCTAATGAGTTATGCTAATGAGTTCCCCTAGCTCTTTTTCTATGAAATGACCCCTGTATACATTTATAGTACTTTCCCCAATGCAATGATATCCTCAGGTGGGGCAACTAGAATGGTATACAATATTTAAAATATATCAGCACCATATATTAATATATATATGTTACTTTTTTTTAGTTTTCAATCCCATTTCTACAGATCTTTAAAATTAAATTTGCCCTTTTCTGCTGCAACACATTGAGTTGAATCCAGTCAGCTGTCCAAGATCTCTTCCTGGTGTTTCCATTTGTTGACTATTCACCCAATTAGAAGATATCCTTGTGGAGTTCTTCATAGTCTGCCTCACAGGATGAAACTATCCTGAATGATCTGGTGTCATTCACAAACATGGCTGCTCCATTTGTGACTCTAATATATATGCATAAATTAAATAGCATTAAGCCCAATATAAATCCCTTCAGAAACTCCATGGCTTAATGGCCCTCCATTTTGAAAATTGTCTTTTTATTGCTGTTCTTTAAGCAGTTATCAGTCTGTAAGTTAAACTATACTCCTATCTTGGGCCTTTTAGTTTATTTACAAGCCCTTGGTGAAGGACTTTATCAAAACCTCTTTGGAACTCGAAGTCTGCCAGTCATTCCCATCGTCATCTTGGATGTAACTTAAAAGAATTCTAAAAGGGGTAAGTCTGTGCTTTGCATAAGCCATGTTGATCTGGCTTCACCAAGACTTGTTCTTCAGAGTTCCTAACAACAGTAGTTTTAATAATGCTTTTTTAACCAATTTACTTGGGACAGGCTGACAGGACAGTAAGTTTCAGGATTTCTTCCTGGTTATTTTGTTATAAAATTGGTGTTATATTGCTCCAATTCTGTACAGAGCCTGGTTTTAATGATAAGTTGCATATTTTGTTCAGTTCAAAGAAATTACAATTGAGTTCATTAAGAATTCTTGGGTTGATGTCATCTAGCTCCAGTGACTTGTTAAATTTGTAATTCATCAATTAATTCCTCATATTGTCCTCTTAGAAGATAATGGTTTATATGCCAGGTATCATACTGACGTCTTCCGCAGTGAAAACGATAAAAGCTAGTAGCTTTTGTGATAACTCAGTTTTGATTTTGAAGACCAATGCTTATTCATGCTGAGGATGAAACTGCCATCATCTTTCTTCTTGGGCATATTCATGAAATCTGATTAAAATATTGTGTTAACATCCTGATTAAATTTTCTGCCATAAGAATGGAAGTTTCCTGCCTCTCCCCTTCCACTACAGACCTCTGGCGGCCACAAAATGCTGCTCCTGGTAGGTAGGAGACCCTGAGGAATGACATGAGGGGGGCGTTTACAATGGGAAGGGGATAATTAAAAGAAATTGCCAATTTAGTCTTGATCCTGCCCATTACCATTAAAATGGACATATTTTTGCACAACTGGCATAAAAATGGCATAAAACTCCAAACGCAAAATATACAAATTAAAGTGAGAAATGTGTCAAAGTAGGTAGGATGAAAATGGTCTTCCTAGTCATACATGAAAATTAAAAGAAATTAAAAATACATGTATATATGTCCCTAAGACTAATGCAAAGAATTAACTTGGAATGTATTTAGAATTCTCCACAATCTCAGCATCTTCTTTCAGAACTCCTCTTATGTTTACCAGTGCAATCTTTATATATATAAAAAAGGTATATCTATTGAAGTTAATGAGGTCAAATCTGCTGAAGTCAGTGGGTTTAGAAGGGTGTAATCTGTGTAGGACTGCACCATATGACATCTAAAGGTCTTGCCTTTGCTTAGTTGGTTTCTTTCTCCTAAGGGGTATTTATATGTAAATATATTTGCTTCTCAGAATCCTCCTCTTTGCTTCTCAGAATCCTCCTTTCTTTGCATGGAAGCCATCTGTTCTACCAAAATTGGAAATCTGTTTTTATCTTCTACATTTGGGCAAATCATTTTTGTATTTTTTTTCACTTCATTGACACTGCTGTTTAACCATGTTGGCATTCGTTGGGACTTAATAATGCCCTTCTAATTTGTTATATATTTTAATATATTTGTTATGTATTTTGACTGAGCCTCTGTTACAGTAGTTTTAAATAGCTCCAAAGTTTCCTGAAGTGGCTTGACCCTCCTGCCTTCCCCTATTCAACTTTCTTTTAGCTAATCCCATCATTTCTGAGAAATCCTGAAATCAGATATGACTGGTTTGATATTCGGGGCAATTTTTCACTGCCGTATATATTGAAATTATGTTCCAGTTGTTATTCCCAAACAGTTCAGCATTTCCTATATGTCGTATCAGATCCTGGTTATCCATTCAATTTTAAATCAAGGGTCTCCTCCCCTCTTGTTGGCTCTATAATTAGCAGTTCTAAGGAACAATCACATCTATTTAGAAACATTGCATCTTTGGAATGACGTCATGGGCATATTCATGAAATTTGATTAAAATATTGTGTTAACATCCTAATTAAATTTTCTGAAAGCAGAATGGAAGTTTCCTGCCTCTCCCCTTCCTGTCTCTGTGCTTTCTTCTTCCAACTCACTATCCCCATCAGGGGAGGGAAGCCAGTATGGTCTAGCCCAATCTCATCAGATCTCAGAAGCTAAGAAGGGTCAGTACTTGGAAGGGAGACTGTCAAGGAAGACTCTGCAGAGGAAGTCAATGGCAAACCACTTCTGCTTCTCACTTGCCTTGAAAGCCTCTTGCTTGGTTTTCCATAAATCACCTGCAACTTGATAGCACTTTACACTAGCACTATAGCCAGGAATTTTTTCAGGTGCGGGGCGCTAATTAAATTAAATGAGCTGAGAAGTGGGTGCAAGCAGTAAAGGGGGGGGGTGAAAAGAAAAGGATGGCTAAAGAAGAGCTGAGATGGGGAAACCAGAAACCCATGCAATGGAGGGAGTGAGGTGCAAGAGGGGAAAGCAGACATGCCACAAGGCTCCTTCCTCCCTCTCTGAAGAAGGTGGGTATGCAATGGGAAGGAGGGAGGGTGAGAGGGGCCCAGAGAACACTCACCCTTCCCACAGGCACGCATGAATGGGCCCTCCTGTCAGCAGCCCAAGTTCACCGCCTGCGTCCCCATTCTGCCAGGAGCTTGCCTGGGTTGCTAGGCTGGGGGCAATACAGATCCAAAAGGGGGCACTGCCACATTAGCCCAACTGCTGGCTATGGCCCTGCTTTACAAACATCCCCATCAGAGCTTGGATGGGGGAATAATATGCCCCCAGCATTTGGTTTGTCTTGGCATTTCCACCCTGTGACTTTCTTCCTCCTCACCCATTCAATTTCTTCCGACTCAACACCCTTTTTGTTGTCTAGAACAAATCACCACCAGGGTGATCCTCTTTGTCCCATTCTGTTGGTTTTCATATTGAGAGATAAATGTATGTATTTCCAGCGAGTATCCCCATCCCACTGGGTCTGCAATTTCACCATTCTAGGCATCCACTAGCCTTACCGTGGCTATGGCTCTGGTGCCTCAGATGCATTTTTCAGAAAACATAGATCCATAGCGAACCAGGCTGCCTGGCGCAAGCCTGGGGGAATGAGTCCGGAAGCCTGGTTCTTACTAAACATTTCCTTAGGAAAAAAAAAAATCTATAGCCAGAGCCAGAACATCATGCAATCGAGAGGACTGGCTGATTGTTCCCTTACCCAGCATATTCAGAGAGCTGCAACAGGTAATTCTGCATCCAGCCCTCCAACTGATCCAGCCTCCCCCCCCTCCCTGTTTTCTCTTATAAACTATCCAGCTGTCACTCAGCCTAGCCGGGTGATCTGCATTGTCCAGGTCCGCATGTATGTATGTATGCCTTACATCACTCTCCCCTCCTCTCTCCAAGTGATTGTGCTGCCTCCAGCGATCTCGCCTGCAGCTACAGAGCCTGCAAATCCTCTTGGCCAGCCACCAGGCAGCTGATGGGCATGGAGCCCTAACTATCCCACCCATCTGGCCTCTCAGTCTTGGCTTACACATAGGGTTTAATTTGTGGAATATGAGATGGGCCTTGGCAGGATTTAACCCTAGAATCTGTTTTGAGTGCCAAACACAGCTCGGCCCTGGAGCCTGCAATTAGAGATTGCCTTTGTGCACATACAGAGTGTCTTTTGGTTAGCACTGAACACTTAAGGGTACCATTCAAGGAAGGCAGGGCATGTTTCCAACCCTACCCCACCCCCAAGTCATGTTTCAAGCCCAAGGAGATTATAGCTCTAAGGATTCTGTATGGGTTCACTGGCACTTGGTGCCAGCTCTGTGTTTTGGGGTCTCTGGCGAAAGATGCCACCAGTGTGCCCTGCTTCCTAAGTTCTTTTTAGTGTTTTATTGGTTGCTGCTGATTCTGCCCATGTTTATGGCTGATTTTATTGGCCTTTGTAGTTCCATCCTAGGACTTCTGCTCTTTTGAGTTGATATTACTGAGTTAGCGATGCTTGTTTTGCTGGTTTGTAGTGATTGTGATTGGAAGCCATTTCAGAGGTTTCTGTTGTGAGACTAAGTATTGTAAATAATGAAACGGATGGATTTCTAGAAGGAAAAGCCATCTTTCCCCCTTTTCCATCCCTTGTGCAGCAGCAAAATTACTTCAGACAATCAACAAAAGTGTTCTTAATTCATAGCTTGGCTGATTCAATCCCCCCCCCTCACCAATTAAAAATTAACCTGTTTAACTAATGGTCCAAAAATCTTCACATTAAACTGGTTAAAAATCAACCCTACATTGCTGGTTTTGTGTATGGAGGCCTAGGAGCACAAATAGTGCCTGTAGTCTAGTCCCAGGGCATTATCTGAAGATACAATAGAGCCAGCTCTCCAAAGTGAAACTGACCTGTATCTGGATGGGAGATCTCTAAAGCAGGGGTGGCCCAAACTTGTTTAACATAAGAGCCACGTAGAATAAGCATCCTGTTTGAGAGCCACAATACATGAACAGATATTACACGTTTTTATTGGAAGATACGCAAATTGGCTTTTTATTAACATTAAATGAGACTACCAAAAATAATAGCAAAAGGGGTAAAAGCACATATTGATAATGATATTTATTTGTCCAATGGTATTTGTTTGCTAATGATCAGGGGTAATTTCCTGCGGGAGCACACAGGAGCGGAGCTCCGGCAGTAAGGAGCCCAGGGGGTAGGCACATGCAACAAGCCCCGCCCCCTGCTCCCAGCAGCCCTCAGTCAAAGCAAGAAGCCCCCCTGCCCCCTGGCCCAAAACAGTCCAGTGGCACCTTTAAGACCAGGTTTTATTCAGGCACAAGCTCTCCCTCCTCTGCGAGGACAGATCTGCGCATTTCCCCCCCCCAATAGCTAGCAATCCAAAACAGTCCAGTGGAGCCTGAGCGGTGGGTGTTGCCTTCTGACACACTTCCGGTGATGTCAGGGGGTGCGGCATATGCAAATAAGTTATGCTGATAGGTTATGTTAATGAGCTCCTGCACCTATTTTTCTACGAAATGATCCCTGCTAATGATATTTCGCTTTCCCAGCTGCCTGTCCTGTAGCCTCACAATATGTGTGAAAGAGCCGTATGCAGCTCCTGAGCCACAGTTTGGCCACCCCTCCTCTAAAGGAATCACTTGGAAAGAAGAATAGTGGGATATAACTGAAAAAAACAAGGATCCAGAACTAAAAGCCGTTAATCTGAAGAAGAATAGGAAAAGATGGGGTTAAGTATAACAGAGACTCCTCGTGAAGTCTCTAAGAAGTATTTCCAACATGGATGTAATTAAAATAACTCCCTCACTCTCTCTTCATATCAGCATTTCTCCTGGTTCTTAATTGCTGTAAAGTAGTGAGTACAAATACTTGGAAGTGTTGATGGATGGTGAAAGTGTGGGGCAAATCTCTCTCTGCTGTTAGGAGTCAGTCAATACTTATTATGGTCAAAAACCAGCATAAGATCACAGCGTCTCTTAAAACCATCTAATATTCATAAAACTTGGAGCTCAAAAAAAACAACAACTATTACCGTAATTCCAAACATTTTCACTCTCTAATTGCTATAGCATAAAATTTTGCTACCGCATAAGTTACAGATTTCTGCTTATCTTCTAAGAGGTATTTCCAGAGTACTTCAGACCTAAAGTTCATATAATACTTCAGTGGTATGAATTTAGAGAGGACTGGAATAATTAATTCTTCTGTCAGTAGTTTTAACATCTGAAGCCAAGTTTGGTCCTGAAGGGTTCCAAGGCAGCAGGTCAAGACCAAAGCAAGGATAGTGATGCAGCTCTAATGAGTGCTCCATAAGAATGGCTTGAAGAAAAAAAAAAGCCACCTTGAATGAAGAAAACTTCTCTGGATATGTTGCTGCCTATCAGCATTTACTTTAATACATACTGTTTTCTGACTGAAGAAAAATGGGGGGGGGGATTTAGTTCCTTTCTCTACATTATGACATTTTCAGTACTGTGCAAGACCAGCGAGGATGTGACCAAATTTGAGTGACAACTCTGGTTCAGTATGAAAGTTCATGTTTCTTATATGGTTTGTTCACACTCGGGACAAATCTACGATAATCCTTTCCCCACTGACTTCATTAGCAGAATTAGATAGAAATATTGCTGTTAAAGTCTGAATGTTTGCTTTTGTGCGAACCATGTAAAAAATGGTGTAAAATGAAATGAAAATAGGAAATTTGCCAAGGAAAATAAGTGGGCTCAAAATGGCCTTTGTGACCATGCGTGAAAATGAAAAGGAACAAGAAAAATACATGTCTGTACATCTACCTAATTGTTAGATAGATTACATTTCTCTGGATGAAAGTAGAGTTCTGTCCACAGAATGTACCTTTGCCCCCTGAAGCACCCTAATAATCAGGGAAGCCTTAAGAACAACATGTAATGTGGCGAGGGGGGTCCACAGAGGGCAGGGGCAAGTGGCCAAAATCACTCCCCAGCAGAGCACCCTTTGGTGCATTTAAACTAGAGTTGGATCCAATTGTGTGTGTACAAATAAACCAACAGGATCCAAAGAGCTGCTTTGGGAATCCCAGTGCATTTTGAATTTTTTTCTTAATCCTTTTTGAAGGGCAAAACCCCATGCAATGTTGCAATCTGCTTTTGAAATTTTTCTCTATTGCACAGGAAATTTGCATTGGATATCTAGGGGCAGTTAGAGAAACACAAGTCCAACACCTCCTTGGTCATTCCTTGTTTTAGCAGTGGGATTGAGTGGGATGTGGTGCTGGGGCCTTTTCTGTGGTACCACCAGTCAACCACCTTCTGGAATTTCCAACCAGGAAGGTTCATCTTGCTTTTATTCAAACACCAGCTGAAAAGTTTGTGATATGCAAGATCTTAGGACTCGTGGCTGTTAGTGCTGTCCATTCTAGTGGAAGGTTTCTAGTTTCATGTCTTTATAATGTATTTTATAGGATTTTATAAGCATTTAAAATATTTTATGTTGCTTTGAGAATTTATTTGGATGGGAAGTCACTAATAAAATCTCACATGAATACATAACCCCCTAAATAATAATGCCAAATTAAACATTTGATTGAACAGGCTCTTTGACACATGCAGGAGAGCAACAGTCCCATTATTAAAAGTAAATAGATGGGGCTCTGGATGGAGATTTGGTCTCCCTCTGTCTTTAGTTCATACCTATTGGTAACTATAAGTTCCAGCCTCCATTGGGGGAAGACAATTCTTTCTGATGAGCTGTACTCTCTTTTTCTTGTGAACCATTATGGGTTGAATTATAAGCCTGGGAACAACTATGATGTAGAGTTGCCAGCTCCAGGTTGGGAAATTCCTGGAGATTTGGAGGAGGGGCCTGGAGAGGGAAGGGACTTCAGTTGGATATAATGCCATGGGCTGAACCTGCATCTGCTGTGTAAAGCAGTTTCAGTCTGCTGCAGGGCCGTTGTACTCTGTTCCCCTTTCCCTCCCATTCTGACTTGGAATAAAGACTGGGTGTCTGCATCAGTCCTCACCATGGCAACCACGGGGGTGCAGGAGGGAGAGCGTGTGCAAGGGGGGAAGGTCTCCCAGGGCGTCAACAGGGCACTACACTGAGGGGAGGAAATGGCACCCACGACGCCTCTGCTGAAAGTAAAGGGGGGTGACCTGCCTTATCCCCAGTGAACTCCCTCCCACCCCTAACCTCAGCCATCTGTGAGCACCACAAGGTCTCAGCATCAGCAGCCCTCCCTGGCCCATAAAGGATGGCCAAGGAAGGAGTAGGGTTACCAACCTCCAGGTGGTGGCTGGAGATCTCATGGGGTTACAACTGATCTCCAGGTGGCAGAGATCTGCCCCCCTGGAAAAAATGGTTGCTCAATGGCATTATACCCCATTGAAGTCCCTCCCCACTCTAAACCCTGCCCTCCTCAGGATCCACCCCCAAAATCGCCAAATATTTCCCAACATGGAGCTGGCAGCCTTAGGGAGGAGGCATAGTGCCAGATTTCCCCACAGCATCTCACTTCGTTGTGCCAGCCCTGGTAAAGTTATGCTGGCCAGGGTCAGTGAGGTAGGGTTGCCAGGCGGGGTGTTGGAAAACCAACAAGAAGAAAGACAAAAGGCCTAGTCCTCATTTCTGGCATCATACAGGAAGTGATGCCATCACACTAGCAACATCTGGGTGACACTCTGGTATTTGGGCAAAAACTCTATGGTAAAACTGGCTTCTACTACAGAGGTTTTGCCCAAATACTAGAGTGTCATCTGGACATCACTGGAGAGATGACATCACTTCCTGTGTGACACTGGCCACGGGGCCTGGGTCTTCTTTCTTCTGGTATGTCCCCCTTGCCAGCCAGCTGATCAGTGGCTGGGGGTAAGGCCTGTCAGCGGGGGACCCCTGCCTCCACAGTGGGTATGGCAACTGTACAGTGAGGATGAGCTGGGACTTCTGCTAGAGTCAAGGCAGCAGCACGGCTGGAGCAAGGGAGCCATGAGACTTGCCATAACAAGGCTGGCAAGCAGCAGGAGACTGTGGTGGAGGCCCTCACTGGTGAGTCAAGTCAAGAATGTTCACTGTATGTGGTCAAAGACCATCACAATTAAGACATACAAGTATAACATGGACAAAGAACAGCAAACAGTAGCTCTTGCCCAGCTTGCCCCTCCTGGTTTCTCGGTCCTCCACCAATAGCGGACTAAAAGGCGGGGGGGAGGAATGGCTATTTTTATTCGGGAGGCTTACTCCTTTAGGGCGCTCTCGGCTGTGGAGATTGCGGGCATAGAGTGTGTCGGTGTGCTGCTGGAGACAGGAGAGTTTGGCAATTTGGGTGGTGTACCGACCGCCTAGCGCACCGGCCAATAGCCTGCCGTCCCTCCTGGAGGCTGTATCAGGCTGGGCGTTGGAGAACCCTAGGCTGTTAGTCAGGTGATTTCAATATCCATGCTGAGGATGCGGCCTCCAGCCAGGCTGCAGACCTAGTGTCGTCCATGGCGGCGCTGGGACTCTCTCAACTTGTTATGGCCCCCACGCAACGGGCTGGTCACATGCTCGATCTCATCTTCGTAGCTGGGATGAGGGTGGACCGGATTACTGCAATGGCAGTGCCATGGTTGGACTACCAGGCCCTGAAAGCCTGTCTGAATGTTCCACCCCAACCCTGCTTAGGAGGCGAGCGGATTTTTGCTCGCCCGCATTGCCAAATGGACCCTGTGTGGCTCCAGATGGCTTTGCAGGATCCGAAGCCCCCTGGCAGCTCGTTGGATGAGCTAGTGGAGGACTGGCATGACCAGCTCTCCATGGCCATTGACGAGATTGCTCCCAGGTGTCCTCTCCGAACTCGTATTAGGCGGGCGCCCTGGTATACTCAGGAGTTGCGCCAGCTGAAGTGAGAGCTGAGATGACTAGAGAGATGGTGGTGTCGCACTCGCAATGAGGCTTCAAGAACATCCTATAAGACGTTTATGAGATCCTATGAGATGGCAGTCAAGGCTGCAAAGAGAGAGTTCTATGCGACCATGATTGCATCTGCTAGCTCACGCCCGGCACAATTATTTAGTACGATTCGGTTGTTGACAGCTCTGCCACAGGGCAGGCAAAATGTGAGGGAATTGGATATCGGCTGTGAGGCATTTGCGAGCTATTTTGCAGAGAAAGTCTTGGCACTCCGCCATGACCTCCCCGTCGGGCAGCTAAAACCTCCTGGATATTCCAGGCCCCAAGACCATCAAACTTGCTGTGACCAGAGCCAGGGCGTTTTCAGTGGTGGCTCCTACCTGGTGGAATGAGCTCCCAGAAAAGATCCGGGCCCTGTGGGACCTTGTGCAGTTCCGCAGGGCCTGCAAAACAGAGCTCTTCCGCCAGGCTTTCGAGTAGGAGCCACCGCCACCGCCACCATTATTCCATCAAAGCACTTTCCATCACCGCACTCTACCACCGCTGGTGGGGGTATCATCGGGGGTGCGAGACGTCCCTGGCGGATGACAGGGTTGTGGGGACATATACTGTTGTTGTTCTGTTCTAACATCTTCAGAACACCATCTTGGTTTTATGATTCGGAGTGTACTGGAGCACCGATATTTTTATTCTTACTATTTTTAATAACTGTATTATGCTGTATTATTGTATTTTTATATTGTTTTTATTGTTTAAATCTGGCCTTTATGCCCTTGTTAGCTGCCCTGAGCCTTCGGGGAGGGTGGGATACAAATCTAAAGAATATATAAATAAACAAACAAGAAAGCTATAGTGTTAAAAACGTAAAAGTTCATTAGAATGGATTAGCACCTTTTTTGTGTGCTGGTGAAGGAGTTTCAACCATTAAGCGCAGCTGGAGCCCAAATTTCTTAGCAGCCAGGATGAACTGTGCTACTCTATATGAGACATACGAATTAGGGTTACCAGGTCTGGGTTGGAAAATACCTGGAGGCTTTGGGGGTGGATCCAGGAGAGGGCGGGATTTGGGGAGGGGAGGGGCTTCAGCAGGGTACAATGACACAGAGTCTATGTTTATTTATATTTATTTATTTATACTTTCAATTTGTACCCCGCTCACTCCCGAAGGGCTCTGAGCGGCTTACACGGTGCATGGTGCAGAGACCTATGCAGAAACCCTAACTATGGCCACAGTACGTCTGGGGTGGGGGGAGCCCTACCAGGTACCCTCCTGGCTCTGATCGTTCATTTTTATCCGGTGAGTGGGTGACTTCTTCCAGTTCTCTCTGGTGTGGCTTCCGTGGCCTCCGCTGTTCTTTCGGCTCTCTGGCGACTCCTCTCGGGGGCTGTTGGTTATGGGCCCTGGTGTGCAGCCACGGTGGGCGTCACTACGTCCTTACGGCTCCGGACGTCCTCCTGCTGGCCACCCTTCAAAGCAGCCATTTTATCCAGGGGAGCTGATCTCTGTCAACTGGAGATCAGTTGTAAAAGCGGGAGATCCCCGGGCCCCACCTGGAGGCTGGCAACCCTAATATGAATCCACATTGGACAGGATGGATAGTTTTTCCACCACAGGGGGAAAAACTAGGCCTTTTACCATTTCTTCAATGAATTTGTTTCTGGGCTCTGTATACAAAGGGCAGAACAGTAGCATGGAAGGTCATCAGGGACTAAGGCTCCAGAAATACAAAAAAGGGCAGCACTTGGTATTTGTTTGTAGTGGCCTTCTAGAGTGGCTGAAGGCATAGTTTGAAACCTCAAAGAGGTTAAAGCCAAAGACTAGGAAAAGTGATTTTGGTCAGATAAAACACTCTACTGTGGTCCCTCTTGAACAACTTGAACCAAAGAAAATTTGGAACAGAGAGTTGCACCTCTGTCCAGCACAGCATCAGACTTAAAGATCCAGTTCTTAACTGGTGTCTGGTAATGGACTGGTTGAGGACTAATAAACTAAAGTTCAGTCCAGGTAAGACTGAAATGCTGTTGATTTAGGAGCTGGCCTGTCCTTGATAGTGTTGCACTCCTCTTCAGGGGTTGACTGGGAGAAAAACAGATCTGGAAAGGGTACCACCTCCCCACTCCTAAAGAAAGAAGAGAGGGAGGAAGAGCCTGCCTGACCAGGCCTGCACTGCACATAGCCCAAATGGGTGCTTCCTTTCACAACCTGAATTGGGCTCAGGCTACCAACTCATAGCAGTGGTAGTTTGTGACTGCCTCACACAAGGCTTGGGATGCTGGCTAATAGGACAAGGGCCACCCCTTATTTGGGTCTGGGGTGGCTGCAGTGAGAAAGTGCCCACTGGGACTTTTCCCAGTGCCCTTAAGGGCCAGTCTATCCCTGCTTCCCTTAAAAAAAAACAAAAAAACAGGTTTATGCTTTAGAGGTATTGTTAGGTTCATGCGTTAGAGGCCATATCTTCATCTAGAGGTCCATGTCTCCTCTGTGACCTGTACTGACTTTGTCCAACTTTTATTGGTATGCCAGCTGTAGCTTTTCCTTGACAAAAATGATCTGATCAGGGTTATCCATTCTTTGGTCACATCTACCTTGGACTACTGCAATAGGCTGGATATGAAGGGCTGCCACTGAAAACTGTTTGAAAATTACCATTGGCGCAAAATACAGGAACGAGACTCTTGAGTGGTACAAATTATCAGGAATACAGCTCACCACCTTTAAAAGAATTATACTGACTGTTTGTTTGCTTCCATGCACAGTTTCAGTTTGCTGGTTATTGTTAAAGCCTTAAACGGTCTGGAATGGACCGTATATGAATCTGTATGCGGGCTAATGTTTTCCAGAGAGGTCCTCTTTTGCTAGGGTTGCCAGCCCCCACATGGGAGCGAGGGATCCCTGGATTTCACAGGCAACCGCTGGCTGCTGGCCAACTGGCCTGTGGGGTGAAGCCCCACCCGCAACAGCCAGGCTCCGGCATGACGTTCCCGGTGTGATGACATCATGTGGAAGTCATGTCATCACGCCAAGGATGTTGCATGTGATGACATCGTCCATCCCACCCCGTTCCTGGAGAGCTCTCTCCCGCCCCTTGCCACCGAGAGCCAAGGACCTGGCAACCCTATTCTTTGTATAACTCCCACCTTCTGAGCTGAAGTAGCTGGTCACTAGAGCCAGGTCCTTCTCTGTGATGGCACCTTGCCTCTGGAACCATTTCCCAGGACTGGCACCTACTTTGGCTAGTTTTGGGCTACAGTTGAAAACATAGTTGTTCAGCTATGCTTTTGCTGTTTTGCTGTTTTGTGATTTTTGTTTTGGTTTCTGTGGCAGCTTTTCAAAAAGTATTTTTGTTTCTGCTACCCTTTTGAACTTTTTGAACTGGTTGTTGTTCATTGCTGATGGTTTTAGTGTTTTAGTGGCTTTAGTGACTTGCAGAAAGCTGCCTTGCAAATTTATACAATGTCCTGGACAAAAATAATCAATAAAAATGTTCTTAAAACAAAAAAAGGAACATTGGTTTTGACCCTACTTCATCCTGTACTGGATTGTCTTGGTGTTTTTGAAAATAAATTTCAAGTTGTGTAGTCCTTATTCAGATTGGAGCCATACAGGGAGGGGTGTGTGGGGGGTGGGCTTAATTCCTGCACCTTTCCCCCCCTTCATTCCAAAGCACTGGAAGGGGTTGGAAGGATGGGAGTAGGTTGGAAGGGTTAAACCCTCTCTTCATTCTCCATACAGGACCAGTCTAAATCAGGGATGTGTGTGCCTGATATGTGCCTTTAAAAGAGGATGAAAAAGATAAAAACATAACCAATACATTAAGAAACATCTATATTATTCAGTAAAATCACAACTGCTATTAAATTCAGGTTTTATTCTTAATTTGCTTGGTAGAGTCAAGCTGCTTTTTTTTAAGAGTTCACGTCTGAGCTTTTTTCCTAATCAGTTCTCTCATTTTGCTAATATTCTAACGACTGTCAATTTACTTCAGTGGTGCCATTTGCAGAATTTTCCAATTAGCAGGAAACCTGTTCCTCCTTCTCCCATAATTACAGGGGACTCGCTTCAGATCAGCTGTGGCCAGACAGCAAGAGAGGCCCTTGCCAAAACGGGTGTGTTGTGTGTGTGTGCATCTCACTCTGTGTGTGGGTTTTGTTTTTTTTTAAATAACCTTTGAATGAGTTGGCACCAATTTAACATCTCTGTTTGTAGGCAGGGAGCTCTTAGCCTAGTGGCATGTGTCAAAATATCCAAATAATTTCTAATAAACATGCAAC
Source organism: Gekko japonicus (assembly GCF_001447785.1). Lineage (NCBI taxonomy): Eukaryota > Metazoa > Chordata > Lepidosauria > Squamata > Gekkonidae > Gekko > Gekko japonicus. The sequence continues at coordinate 198,055 of NW_015161986.1, read as the reverse complement.
AACAAAAACACAAATTTGCACGGGCCAGATTCTAAACAGATCGAGCCTGTGGTGGCTCTTCGCTGGTTTATATATAGATCGCAGCTAATTTGCAAAGTAGAGATCAAATATATGATCAACGATACCATATTTGATGTAGCGAGATTACATTTTAAAAAGAACCGGCCCGTGTATGGGCCAGGTGCCTACTGCATTGGAGAGTTTGGCAAATGTGATTTTTTTTGGAAGGGTCCCTGTTTATACAACCAATCCAGTGCCTTTTAAAGTCATTTAAAGCGCCGACATTGCAGCCCCACCGATAACTCTGATTGTTACATGAAAAGAAAATATATTTAATAATAAGCTCATTGATTTTTAACAGCATCTCTGTGTTGCCTAATTGATGGGAAGTTGTATGTTTGTGTAGCCAACGGGGATTATGAATTAAATATGGCCGTCATTCCTTGAGGGATGCATGTCAGTGTAAGAAGGATGGAAGATGTACATTTCCCCCAAGCGAAACAATCCCCTTGTAACAGAGATAGGGAAGTCTGGAATACAGGGAGGTTGGTGAAGGGGAGGGAGGGGGAGGGGGGTGGAAATAAAAAACATCCATCACTGTTTATTAAGTGCTGCTACTTGAAGGTAAAAGAGGTATTGAACTGTTTTTAAATTGGAAGGAATGTAGCTAGACAAAACATTGATGGTAATATTAGGTCGGTGACAATTTTTTTTCTTTTGTCCACATTTATCAAAGTAGCAATTTGGAGTGATTTATGCCCAATGCAACCATGGATCATTTTTTAAAAAGGAGCATGTATATTAAGAATCCTTTAATAATAAACACAACTGTTTTTGAAAACTCTTGCTACTTGGGGAGGGGGGGGTATAATAGGCCTGTATTTTAAACATTGTTCATTGAATCTAGAGTCTGCACCTTCTCTGCCTGCCCTGTGGTGAAGGCAGTTTAGGAAAATTTAATGCCACTATGTTATTTGAGTATTCAGAAACAGAAGCATTTTTACTCACAAGTAAGACAGATTGTTCAATGCAGTTTATTCCCTAAAATATGATTAACCTTATAAGGCTTTTCAACAGCTATTATCTATGATAACTAAATGAAACTTCCATGTACAGAGCTAGTATATCTGTAAGTACTAGTTGCTGGGCATGTACAATGGAAGACAATTACTACCCTTGTGCTCTGCTTCCTGTAACTATCTGTTAATTGTTAAGAAAACAGATGTGGGGCTAGATGGAATTTTGATTTAATCCTGCAAGTCAGTTCCTGTGTTCTTATGTCTACCTTTTGTAAGGTGTTTATATATAGAGAGAAAGCCAGTGTGGTGTAGTGGTTAGTGTGTCAGAAAAAGATCTGGGAGACCCAGGTCTGCTCTGCCATAGAAGTTCACTGTGTGACCTTGGGTAGTGAAACCCTCTCAGCATAACCTACCACCCCAATGGTTGTTGTGACGATAAAATGGAGGAGAAGAAAACAATGTAAGTTGCAAAGGAGCCCTCACTGTGGAGAGAGGTGGAATATAAAGGAAATGAATTAATTTTTAAAATCTTTTTATCTGTCTGGCCAATTGAGATGACGAGAAAAGGTAGGGGACTGCTTCCAATGGTCTTCTCTCCATTCCTGAGACTTGATTTTCTAGAAGGCCCACCTTCCAGAAAGTCCTCTTATTCTTTTTCTTTTGAAAGGTGATGTAGGAGGTTTGTTTAGCTGTCCTCCGCTGTAACATTTGTTGGGTTCTAAACCTCAGAGGTTCTACGTCCGTAGCAAAGGCTACCTCTGTTTCCGCTCTTTATTAACTTGTTCTTATCCCATCTTCAATATGTAGAAACAGGTTCCCATTTGAAAAGAAAGAAAATGGCACAGAAAGTGATCCAAAGGGATGCTTGGATGGCAGATGCCTACGCTAATTAATGTGGGGAGGGGGCTTAATGGTGGCAAGTTAGACATTGGTTTATGGTTCCCATGGCTGCTTCGCACACTTCAAGCAATTTTCCCTCTATACCCCCCCCCACTGAACAGAGCAGTTCAGATCCTGAGCAGAATATAACTGCTGTAATCTTAAAATGGGTAATGGGCAGTGCAAGACCCTGCGTGGCTCCAGATTGCTGCTGAGCGGGGCTTTCTGTGTTCATGAGCGGCTGATCACATATGCAGCTTAGGGGGAATGCTGACTTCGAGAGACCTGCTTCAATTCCTGGGATATGGTTTATGGACCCAAGACATGTAGAACCTCAAAAGTTAATACAGCATGAGTTCTCAGAAATCAGCAGAATGAGGCTGTGGGTGTGCCATGGAGGGCTGCTAGCATCTAAAGCACCCTAGGCAGAAGAGGGGAATGGGGTGGGTGGATATCAGTAACAACCAGGGTAGAAGGCCACCAGGATTTTCCTCAGAGGCTTAAATGCTCAAGTCCCTGCTGAGTGGGATGACAGAGCCTGTCCAATTCTGGTCGGAACTCAGTTTTTTCCTTCTCTTGGACATCTGTGGGTGGTTCTGAGTTGATGAGCCGTGTGTTCCGAGAGGCTAAACGCATTCGTTCCTTAACCGACTCCGACAACAAAGGCACGGACTCCTTAGTCTAATCTCTCACCCGACAAGCTCTTCCTAATGACAATGTGATTCCCTTGTTGCTTCCATTAGTTTGCTTCAATGTCTAGTTCCTCTAGCAGCTTCTCAATTATTGAAAACACCAACATCTGGATGACATAAACCAAGAAAACATCCAGCAAGCGTTGCATGTGATCCAAAGCTTCACTCCCAAAAAAATTTTTTTAAACCTTTTAGATTTATGTCCCTGAATGCATGAAGCTTAACTGGATGCGGGTCCCAAATTTTGCAGGGTCCAGTGAATGTCCAAGGTTCCCAGTGATAAAACAGGGGGAAACTCAGAGACCTTTTGTTAGGAGAGAACATACTTGAGCAGAATATGTGGAAGAACAGTTAGGGGACTTAAAAAAAAAGGATCTCTTTTCCATCTGGATGTGAATTGTGGATCTTTATTGTTCCAAAAGGTAAAATAAATGTAGGATTAGATTTATTTATCCATTATATTTGTATCACACCATTTCAATGAGGAGCTGAGAGTGGTATTTGTGCTTTCCTCCTCCTGTACTGGTTTTATCCTCACAGGAACTGAGTGAAGTAGGTTAGGATGAGAAACCGTGGCTCAGTTGAGACATCATACAAAACCCTCGTTTAGTTCAACTAACTATGGTTCATAACACAAAACCCAGGTTTAATTCAACTAACTATGGTTAGCCAGGTTGCTAACTCTGTATACTTAGGGTCTGTCATACTGGGATGTGAAATCACATCTTGAAGTTAGTTTATTAGTTAGTTTATCAGCTAAAAATACAGTTTCACATAATGTGAACTCTGCATCCTGGTTTGTTCCCCAGCATCGCCCTTACTCATTCCTCAGCTACTGAGATGTTGGACAGAGAAGAGGAGATGGTGCGTGTCAAGGCAAATCAGGATTCAAATGATTGTCAACAGACTAAATCCTAGTTTCACAGTTAATCATGTATTTTTAAAAGCGATGACTTTGTATAAAATAGGAACCAAGCCAGGTCAGAAATTCTGTCCTCTCATGTGTACATTGTATATGGCTGCAGTGTACATCCAGCTAAAGGCACAGATGAAATACGTTGAAGAATGAAGTAAAATATGTATTCAGATACAATTTTTCCTCATGAAATGCCAAAAGTCCAAAACCTTTCTAAAAAGGGAGGAATGGATCGCCAGAGGAACACAAGGGCTATGTGCTGATAATCCTAGAAACAGATAAGCCCTCTTCATAACAATTCTCATATATGTATGTTACATGGCAACCCCAGCAAGGGGCTTTCAAGGCAAGTGAGAAGCAAAGATGGTTTGCCATTGCCTTCCTCTGCAGATTCTTCCTTGGTGGTCTCCCATTGAAGCACTGACCCTGCCTTGTTACGTATATGCAGACCTGCATGCTAAATATTTAAAATTGTTTTTAGCTGGAATGACGGGCCTTTCTGATCATATTAAGGCTTATCGTCTTCTGAACGATCGCTTACCCAAAGTTACTGAGAAGGTAGCCCTGTTTTTACAGTCCACAATAAGAGTCCACCAGGAAATGTTATAGTATTAATTTTCTTTTTTAAATGCCACGTAAAATTTTATATAGTTGGCTTTGTACCCCTCTTTGTTCAACTGCTGTTTGCAGTTTCTGTACATGCTAATAAGGGTGACTGACTGACTGACCAACTGACCCTGCTTAGTTTCCAAGATCTGACGAGATTGGGCTATACCATACCATTCCACATCCCACAGTTATCATTCACCAAAGCTGGAAACTAGGGTTGCCGGGCTTGGGTTGGAAAATACCTGGAGACTTTGGGGTGGATCCAGGAGAGGGCAGGGTTTGAGGACGGGAGGGGAGGGGCCTCAGCATGGTACAATGCCATAGAGTCCACCCTTCAAAGCAGCCATTTTCTCCAGGGGAGCTGATCTCTGTCAGCTGGAGATCAGTTGTAAAAGTGGGGGATCACCAGTCCAGGCCCCACCTGGAGGCTGGCAACCAATGCTCCCCCTAAGCTGTGGAGTCTTATGAGCAAAACTTCTACTTTGTGAGCTACTGGCATTAATGTTTTGAGCAAGGAATTTGTCTACTGCATAAGTTAGCTTGCTCTGCAGCCATCCTTCCTGAGCTAAGACAAGAATGTGTGAGCCGGAGGCTGAAACACTGTGAGCTAGCTCACACTAACTCAGCTTAGAGGGAACACTGCTGGCAACCCTACTGAAAACACACCTGTTGCCTGTTTCAACTACAGGTATTGTGGGAATCTTGTGCATTGCCAGCCCCCTGGTCAGTGGAGGTTGTAACATCTGAAGAGTGCTGACAAAACAGAACCAGGAGAATTTGCTCAACCCATTGAACATTCTGGCTTTAACCACCATGCCACATTAGTGCTTGTGCGAAATAATTTCAAGGTCAACCAAGCAGATTTTCCCCCTCTCTCCGTTAAAAAAATAAAATCACAATTGTCAGCAAAAGGAACTCACTTTCTGTGCCAAGAAAATATGCTTTCTGTGAGCGGCATACTTTGTGCAGAATGTTGCTAGTTTTGAATAATTTATTTCTCCTAAACATTGTGAGGAGGTTAAAATGTCTTCTGAGCAATCAAATGCCATCCCCTTGACCATAGGGATCTGTTCATCCACTGTGCTTGGTTCTAAGGTTAATATAGGCATTTCTGAAAGCTAGCCATGAGGACTAGAAACTTTTTTTAAAAGCCTGAGATCAATTGTGGTGTACAGACAGCTCTGCATATACATCCTGCATTTCATTTCTTTCAGACCTCATAACAAGTAGTTCTTTGCTTCTACAACGTGGGCCTATCTACCAAACTGAATCTGGAATAACTGACAATCTCTGTTCAGGGAATTTGAGTACAGTCTGGAATGTGAAATACAATATCTGTAGCACTCATTAGTGCTCTGTAAAGCAAGGTCTTGCATTAATAAAGTAATGATGGAGGGAGGAAAACACATAAGAGAAATATGGATTTGGAGATGTACAAAAGCAGGCCGGTAGCCATTCAGGCCTTGTAATAGGAGCTTGAACCACAGAGCTGACTTGTGTGGTCAAAAGAGAACACCTGTGGTTTCGAAAGAATGGCTCCAGATTGTCGGCACGTGGCACGTGTTGATGCTTTTAATGAAAAAGAGTGTTAGGATTAGGGTTACCAACTCTGGCTTGGGAAACTCCTTGAGATTTGGGGACAGTGTCTGGTGAAGGTGGAGCTTAGGGAGGGTGGACTGAACCCTGTGATGCCAGTGGGTCCACCCTCCAACTCTGCCACTTCCTTCAAGAGAGCTGATCTCTGTCATCTGGAGATCTGTTGTGTTTCTAGGAGAACTCTAGCTCCCACCTGCAGGGTTGGCATCCATAAGATGGTTGTACTTAAGGTTAGTTGTGTGCACCAGGCACATCATAGAGTTTGAATGAAGGATTCTAGCAATGGGTCTAAGCATCTTAGCCTCTACACCGGTGCACAGAATTTGGGACCAGCTCTCAGCTGTGCTTCAGTGCTCTGGTTGCCACTTGATCAGAAGAAAACAGCTTTGACTGAGCCATCTTACTAAACTCAGCATAGGGGGCATAAGGTCAGCAGAAGCATTTTCACTTTGGACACAATTGTATGGCCTGTGCTTGTTCACTAGGGCACCAAGTTATAAGTGCTTTGTGTGAGCTTTCAGGTCACATATGTGTGATTCCTACAAAGCAGCCCCCCACTGGGTCTGTTGAGCAAGGGGGGAGGGCAATGCAACAGTGAATTGTTCTCCCATCCACTTCCTTTATATGTCCTGCCTGTCCAGCATCCACCCTCCTTCCCTAGTTCCACCCATGCCTTAGAATTGTTGAGATAAAAATTTGGCAGTCCCACTGAAGTGCTATTCCTGTGAATGGCCACTAGTAGAGAGCCAGTGTGGTGTAGCGATCAGAGCACTGGAGTGCTCAAGTGGCGATGTAGGCTTTCCAGAGAACTAGAATCAGACATTTTTCTGGAAAACAATCTGGTGTCCCAACTAGAGCCTGATCCAATTTAGTATGTTTATTTTCACTTATATTCAGGCCGCAATAACCCTTTGTGCTGGCTTTAGGCTGAGAGTGACTGGCATCAGAGCCTGTCATCCCTAATAAGTAGGGTTGCCAGCTCTGGCTTGAGAAACGTCTGCAGATTTGGGGGCAGAGTTGGGGAGGGTGCAGTTTGGGGAAGGAGCTGAGCAGGCACATGATGCCACTGAATACACCCTCCAAAGCTGCCATTTCCCCCAAGGGAACTGATCTCTGTAGTCTGGAAATCAGTTGTAATTCTCGGAGAACTCCAAGCTTCACCTGTAGGTGGGCACTTCCACCAATAATGGAGCTACTGAGTATGTATCTGCACACCAGTGGCATCCTGCCCAGCTACCTGAACCTCCCAAGACTTGGGCTCTTGGAATTTGGTCCCCTCAGTTCCTTCCTTCTGAGCAGACCTGGCACCTTCATACTTTTTCTTTCTACAGTTGATGGTTCCAGCCACTTTCCTCTTTCTTCCTGGCTCATTTTCAGTATCATACCAGGAACGGGGGAAATCCTTGGAGCAGTCAGTCCAAGAAGGTGGTGTGGAAGTGGGAAGGGCTCAGCACCCCTCTCTCGTCTGCTGTTTCTACTGTTGGGCTCCTTACCTGCAGCATGATGCCTAACAGCAGGGCTTTTTTTGTAGAAAAAGACCAGCAGGAACTTATTAGCATAATAGGCCACACCCAACAACAGAAACTCATTAACATATTAGGCCACACCCCTGACAGCGCAGCTCAATAGCATATTAGGCCACACCCCACATCCCTTGGCTTGCCCGGGCGCCCTGCAGCTGTGGGGAGCTCGGGCAAGCTGTACCTTGGAGGGAAGGGAAGGCAGCTTAAACTGCCTTCCCTTGGCTTGCCCAGGCACCCCAGCAAGCTGGCCCTTGGACAGGCCGGGGAAGGCACGGGGAGGCATTTAAATGCCTCCCCAATCCTTCCAGGGGGCCCTGGCCCACCCACCTCAGAGTTGCTGGGGGGGGGTCGCTCTCCAGGCCACGCATGCAGAGGTTTTGGCTGTAGTGGGCGTGGCCAACTCTGAAGCCAGCCGGAACTCCGTTCCTGTGCGTTCCTGCCCCAAAATAGCCCTGCCTAACAGGGTGGACCCAAGAATGATTATGACCACATCAAGCCTGCTTCTCCCATAGCTATTTCTAGAGCACTCTTGAAAGCATGCTACCATGAGCAAGAGTTACAAGTCTGAAGATATGGCAATTTAGTCATTGCCAGCTGTGGTCAAAATACCACAGGAAGAATGTATAGATCTCACATATCAGTATGAGATTCACCACATTTTTATTCAGCCTTTCTTCAAAGGAGTTCAGGGTGCGTGGTGGTTGGTTTCTCTATTTTATCCTCACAACAGCCCTGTGGAGTATGTTAGGGTGAGAGAGAGAATGACTGACCCAGGGTCATCCAGAGAGCTTTCATGACTGAAGAGGATTTGAAATTGTGTCTCCCCAATCCATCATACTTGTGTGGGGATTTGAACCTCAATTTCCCCAATCCTAATCCAGCACTCTAAGACCTGCATCATTCTGACTTCCAAATTTGGCTCAGTTATCTGTCTTCAATGTCTAAAGGTTTAATGAATTAATGATGACAGGAAAAAAATGATTCATGTCTCTTTTATATCTAAAATTGCTGTAAATTAGAGATTAAATGAAGGGTTTCCCCCCCAAACCTAAATTTTCTTCTAGGTTTGAAGGTATCTGCACTCTAGCCTAGTGTGGTCAGGCTGGTATGGATTTTTTGATCTGCATGGGGTGGGTGTGCTCAAGGTGCTGGCGTTAGCAAGGGGAAACAATTGCGGGGGGTGGGGGTGGAAGTCATACCTTTTTGCAGGGGTCATTTCCTGCAGGAGCGCACAGGAGCGGAGCTCCGGCAGTAAAGAGCCCAGGGGGCGGGCACATGCAACAAGCCCCACCCCCTGCTCCCAGCAGCCCTCAGTCAGAGCAAGAAGCGGCCAGGTAAGTTGCAGAGCTCCCCCCAGCCCTCCGGTCCAAAACAGTCCAGTGGCACCTTTAAGACCAGGTTTTATTCAGGTACAAGCTCTCCCTCCTCTGCAAGGGCAGATCTGTACGTCCCCCCCCCAATAGCTAGCAATCCAAAACAGTCCAGTGGAGCCTGAGCGGTGGGTGTTGCCTTCTGACACACATTCGGTGATGCCAGGGGTGTGTGGCATATGCAAATAAGTTATGCTAATGAGTTATGCTAATGAGCTCCTGCACCTCTTTTTCTACAAAATGACCCCTGCCTTTTTGTGACTATCTGGAGGGTTCAACCCTTTCTTCTCTTTGAACCACCTCCTTGGTCTGAATGAGAGCCCTGTCAGATCTGCTGTTGCCCTTTAGGAGCTGCTGGAGAGGTCTGAACACAGATCAACCAGCTTCTCATTTAGTTAGGCTCGGTTTAATAAACGTAAAAGGGAGAGAGAGTATTTTATGGCTGGAATGCAGTGGTGTTTAGCATTTGACAGTGTTTAACAATTGATAGCACATGAGGATTTCATGAATCAGTCATGCCACAACAACCACAAGATCCTGGCAAGGTCAAAGCACTTGAATTTCAAACACTTGAGATTTTTCAAAATGTTAGTGTTGATACTGGGACATTCAGAAAACTTTTGAGTATCTGTGAATATCTGTTTCAGTTCCACTGTGAACCTGTCAGGCAATTTACTAAACAAGATGTTGTCTCCGCCTCCCCTTCAACACTTACATAGGTGAACTGAGTTTTTCCTCTTCGTGTTTTTTTTTTAGCCAGTCTTCACTCTGATAAAGACCATCCGGGATTGTTCAGGAAGGGCAGAGAAATGTCAGAGAACTCAAGGGCAAAGAGAACTGAAAAAATTAGGTCAATAATTCCCAAAATGTGTGCCAGGGCACACTGATGTGCTACATGAAATGAATCATTAGAGGTCCACATATCTCCCAAGAATCCGTCACACAAGGGGGTTCCTGCTGCAGCTCTTTCTGATTTACTGCTTCTGGTTTGCCTCCCTCCAGTTACCCTCTGGGGATGAGAAGTTCTGCAACAGGTATGACTGGACCATTCAATCTCTCAGTGCAAAGACTGAGCGGAATGACCTGCCTCTGGAGGAGCATTTCTGCTGCAGCTCTGCGTGATTCACTACTCTGGCCTGGCCTCCTTTCCTATCAAGAATTTCTGGGAGTGCGTAACTGTGTCATCTCTCTGCATCCAGTGCAACTGGATATTGGATCTTTCCTGGTGCAGAGATGCGGCAGAGCTACTAATCCTCAGAGGAGAGTGCTCATTCCATGCTCTGCAAGTTAACATTTTTGGGGTACAAGGCAATGTTCCTCTAAAGTCAAGGGAGGGGGAGTGTCCCTTGGGCAGCTGCCATTTAGGAAGAACCCTTCTAGGTTGTGCGACTCTTCATTAAATATACCCCAAAGCTCTGTTCTTCTTGGAGGCAGTATTTTGTCTTCCGAACTCCCTTTGCTCCTTCATTTAATGAAATTGCAGCCTGGGCTCTAAGCTTGGACTAAGCGATGTGCTTGCCATTTTTCTTTCAAATGACAGCTTAAAAAAATAAATAAAAAATCTTTACTCATCGGCACACTTTCCTTTCAGACCTGAGCTCTCCAGCGTTCAAGTGATCCCCTTCATTCTAATTATTATTGAATACACCCAATACAAATGGCACTTAATTGTTCCACTAGAACGATCTCCGTTGTTTTTGGCAGCGACAAGGAAAACAGTTCCAAATGCCATCAAAAGAGCTTATCATGTACGGGGCAATTGTTTGATGTGGAAGGGCGTGTTCATATCACATTGCTCCTTAATGCTTGTAATCCCTTCCCCTCTTAAATGCACACTCTAGGAAAATCCAGCGGGTTGAGCGTACAAAGGAGAAACTTGTTGGTGAGGAAGAGAGCGTTTTCTCTGTGCCCTGAAAATAATTTACCGGTGGTCTCTAATTTCCTGAAGTGCTATTGCTAAATTGATCTTGACTTTCTTCTATCTTGCCCGCTTGTTTGAATTTGTGTATAGCATCAAACATACCTTTTCACATATGTTCTTTCCAGGATTATTTTTTTAACACTTACTTAGCAGTTTATAGAAGGAAGTGAATGATCTCATCAAGATGCTTACAAATTAAAAAAAATCTGTGCTTATTAATTATGCAGGATTAGTCTAATTATAATTCAGCAAATTAATTAGCGACAGAAGGTGTTCTGAAACATTGGAGTACATTTGCATGTTAAATGGAGAGGCTAGTCTGTAATATATGTAAATTTATGCATGGCTTCATAGTTTTAATTTAAAAATTTGCAGCTGCATATGGTATGGGAGCAGGTGAAAAGTCAGTTTTAGTTTAATGATGCTAGCAAACATTGGATGCTGTCCTGTCTTAGGGAAAGGAGAGGCGTCGGTATCTGCCACTCTATAAATCTGTCACCGGACTCTAATGCTACATCAGTGTTCAAACTCAAGGTCATTGGTTACTAAGACCCACAAGTGCAATAGGTGTAAAAACCACCCAGTGAACAGACTTTTTGAGATAAAGGAGGGAGGGAATGTATGTGGACCTAAGATGCTTGATTGTAAATTGACTCCCTTAGCAAATTAATTCAGATTTCATTCCCTATAACTGCAGTTTAGGGACTAGTAGTGCTCCAGACTAGTGTAGGAGCAAAAGCCCTTCTCTGAGTGTTATCTGCTCTGGCAGGTGTAAAATAGGTTCCTAACCTTGATTCTGTCTCTGAATGTACATGCTGCTGCCTCTCTAGGAGTTGCAGGGAACTTATTACAAAGTTCAGAATTAAATAGCAGAGTCGAGAGTTTTTAACGGGTCGGCCTCTACCATCTGGCAGCCGTAGTAAAAACCGGTGGACCAGTCAATGGCAAAAAGGGGGGTGGGTGGTATTGGCATAATTGGTGCTCAATGTTCAGCCTTCCATAAAGATATGGGGGAGAAGGGGGAATTTGCTGTAAAGGTAGAGGTGTTATCTGGCTCAGCTGAGGTTGAACGTTTTGTTGTTTTCAAAGCCGTCGACAGTGTGTGTGTGGGGGAGGCAGTCTTTGATGATTCCCCCAACGGTCTTCTTGTTGCAATGAAGACATCAGTAGATGCTGAGAAACTGCAGTGTTCCAGAGGCTTCAAATACCACCTTGTGCTGTATTTTTTTGCATCTTTCTTCCCTGTCTAAGAAAAGGGCAGGGTAGTCAAACTGTAGCTTGAACTTCAAACAGAAACTTGTGTTACAAATGTATGTGCTGAGATGCCTTGTGACCTCTCAGTGCTCAAGGCAGATACCATGGTACAATGTACCCTCCAAATAGGCAAGGGATGGAACTGGTGCATCATTACCAGGGTTAACAAGCAAAGAGGGGACCATGATGGAATAACTATCGATATAAAGGAAAACACACTGTGAAAGATAGACAATATTTTGACACCAATTATTTCAAATGATTAGAAAGCTTAAACTAAGTACTGTATCATAGAATGAGATGACTTAAGGAAAATGCTGAAAGCACTCAATGGCATGTTGGAAAACGGGGGGGGAGCGTGGCTATTTGCGCCGTCGCATTCTGATGTGCCATTATGTGATCAGACGCGACGGCGGCTTCCTCGTGGCAAAGAGGACGATGGGGGAGAAAGCCATGCACCGGCACGATCACACCTGGGGAGTCCGCATGCAGCCCGTGGCAAACCATTTGCCAGTTGGTTGTCCCAGGTACTTTTTTAATGTGCATCTTCGGCGGGACACCATGGGTTCGCCATGGGTGCGCTATGCCTCCCAGATGTTCCGGTGTGATTGCGCCCGGAAAATCCACGGGACTATCGTGCCTTCAGCACAGTAAATGCTCCGTGTGAACGGGGCCAAAATCCAACAAATTACACAATAATTAAACAAAGTTAATAACTCTTTGATGTGCACAAGTGCACTTGTAAGAGAATGTTCATTGAAAAAGTCTGTTAGGTTGCAGTAGATGGTACTGGAAAAGTAAGAATGAGTTTGAGGTATATGTCCTATGCTTGAAATGGAATGTCCATAAAATGAGTTCCACGGGTAACTGAAAGGACACAACAAAGGCTACGGGGTTCTGGATATGCATCCTGTTTCAACACCTGGCTCTTCCTCAAGCCCTGAAGTTCAATGCTGGAAAGTAAATCCTTTAGTATTTATAATCTGTAATCTGTGCTTGCAAATGTCATGATACAGTGCGGCAAACCCCCCCACAAAACCCTCTGACAGCTTTCTAGTCCAACAATCAGTAAATTCTCCATAAACAGTTAAATGTTAGGGTCAGTTGCCTAACACCTTTTCAAAACTCAGTGTCCCACAGAATACCCTCAAGTGGACAACTTTGCAGCTGGCCCTTATCACTGTGACACTAAGAGCAGCTGCATTTTCAGCAGTTAGATGATAACTCTTATTTCTCTGCTAGGGATGCTTCCCCTGCTAACTGCTGCATATCGAGCCATAGTTAAGGACCCAGCAGCAAGACTGGTTTAGAAGATGGTGGTAATCTGACCTGCACTGATCAGAGCCAGCATAGTGGAGTGGTCTGAGTGGGATATTATAGGTCCAGGTTTGAATCCCTGCTCCATCATGGAAGCTCCCTACTGGACCTTGGGTCAGTCTCTCTCTCTCTCTCTCTCTCTCTCTCTCACTCTCTCTCTCTCTCTTTCTCTCTCTCTCTCTCCCCCCCCCCCTAGCCTAATTTACCTCACAGCCTTGTTTGTTTATGTTTGTGGACTCTATGGCATTTTACCCCACTGAGGTCCCTCACCTCCCAAAGCCTCATCCCCAGGCTCCACCCCCAAATCTCTAGGAACCCAACCTGAGGAACCCCACTGAGGTCCCAACCAGGGTCTCCAGGATTTGCTAAATGTGTGTGTGTGTGTGTGTGCATGTGTGTGTGTGTGTGAGAGAGAGAGAGACAGACAGACAGACAGACAGACCGACCAAGGAACCATTTTTGAGAGTAAGGAAATATTAGAAATAAAACCAAAGTGTTCCCATTTTCATCAGTGAGCTTTTGAGGGTACGTGTTCGGTATAGTGGTTAAGTGCACGGACTCTAATCTGGGAGAACTGGGTTTGATTCCCCCATTCCTCCACTTGCGGCTGCTGGATGACCTTGGGCGTGCCATAGTTCTAGCAGAGTTGTTCTCTCAAGGACAGTTCTGGAATGAGCTCTCTCAGCCCCACCTACCTCACAGGATGTCTGTTGTGGGGAGGGGAAGGGAAAGGAGTTTGTAAACTGCTCTGAGTGAAGGGCGGGGTATAAATCCATTCTCTTCTACTTTCTGAACTTGGAAACTGATGGAGGAACAGATCCATTTTTCATACTTGTAGTCTTAATGTAGAATTGCATACCAAAGTTCACTCTGATAGTTCAGTGTGCAAAGCCAAATGAGTAGCAGCTAACAGGCAAGTTAAAAACAGGACCTTTACTTTGTTGGAGCAATAAGGAAAATATAGCTGTCCATGCATGAGAAGGAATTATTTGTATGATGGCATTAAACCCTACCTCTGTTCCTTCATGAGCTCAAGCTGGGATGCCTGAAGATCCCAGGATGTGTCTCATCCAAGCACTGACCTGACCCGACCCAGACCTAGGGTTGCCACCCCCAGGTGGTGGCTGGATATCTTCCACGGTTACAACTGATTGCCGGGCAACAGAGATCAGTTCACCTAGAGAAAAGGGGCACTTTGGAAGATACTCTGTGGAACTATACCTCATTGAAGTCCTTCTCCTCCCCTAACCCCACCTTCTTCAGGCTCCACCTCCAAAATCTCCAGGTATTTCCCAACCCAGAACTAGCAAGCCGCCCCAGGCCTGGTGAAGCTTCAGTGAAGTCACAGTAGCACTTGCCTTCCAACCATTCCCAGAATCCTATGTAGGAGAAAGAAAATTAAAAAGGTAGTTCAGTAATTGCACCTCTTTCTTTTAAGACTAATGAAGATGAATTGAATCCTGTGTCTTTAACACTGAATTCTATATTTCTTTAAAAAAATGGATGTCAGGAAAAAAATACTTGTAGGATGTTCAGTGGCTGCATTTTTTCCCTTCAGTCCTTGCCTCCCTTCTTCTAAAACCAAGCACAGAGGTGATTTTATTTATTTAGAATGTCTATTAGACATCTTCCTTCCTTCTTCAAAGTGGTTTACAATACTGTGGGATTGAGGGTAACTCTAAGCTCCTTCCTACTGGTATACAATGTCACATGTAAGAAGAAGTGTGTATATTGTATCATTTGAACAGTAGCCCAAGTAGGGTTGGGGTGTGTGTGTTCTGTTGTAAGTGTATTGACTAGGCAGCTGCTGGATGTATTAATGGTCTGAGATTAGTGTCTGGGGGGGGGGGAGAGTTTCTCTCAAGCATTCCTGGGTGCAAGGGTTTTTCAAGGGGCTGCACATGTAGCCCCTCAAAATGGGGAAAATAAGGACCCCAGGGCCATTTTAGGTCAGGAAAATGGACAGGAGAGAATGCTGAAACTCTCATCCCCCCATGCTGTGGTCCAGATCCAAACTAGGGCTCTGCATGCTTTGGAACTGAGTTCTTATTGTGAACTCTCAGATGCCATCTGATTGCAAGCCTGTCATGGTAGACACATGGGTCTAGTTTGGACCCAACATGGGCCTTGACTGTAGAGCTGATTGTTAGTATGCCCTGTGTCATGGCAGCATTGGCTTGTGCTGATTTCCACAGATGATTGCACTAAAGTTGATTACATAGCTTATTTCAGAGTAGCAGCAACCAATGGGAGACTGGGGAAGCGGGGACATGGGAGGGGCACACATCAGCAACAGTGTTACATCATTTCCAGGAGAAAATGGAAGTGACATCACACATCTCTTCAAGTCCAGTAGCACCTTAGAAACTGCCAAACGTTTCAGGGTATAAGCTTTCAAGAGTTCAAGGTCCCTTTGCTAGAGAACACTGAAATGCACCCTCTGAAACACCTCTCTATGAATCACTGGAAACTCTGTGGTATAACCATAGAGTTTTAGAGATTCTAGAGATGACTGATGTCACTTCTGTTTCTTCCCCCAAAAGTGATGTCATGTGGTAGGCTTGGCAGCCATTTCATTGACCCCCTCTGTCCACCTCAGTGCTTGTGAGTCAGAGTCCCCGGGGATGAGCCCAAGGAGCTACAGTTGGTGGCTGAGGAGGACCAAAATGACCACCCAGCCTACTTAAACTGAGTCTTAGGAAGTCAGCCTTGCTGGAGAAACCAGTCTGCCAGACACAAACCTTGTTGTTCCAGCTCTCAGCCTGACCAGTCCCAGAGCCATGGGTCTGGTACCACTTTGAGGGGAACCTGACTGGGCTTGAATACAGAGTGCAGGACAGTTTGCACCTCTAGTGTGCAAAGAGTTGATGTACATGAGGTTCTGCAGATGACACTTTCCTGGGTATAGAAGCTTTTGAGCTTGCTGGAAAGCAGGGGAGTTTATCAAAAAAGCAAAGTGGGGCAAGTGATGCTCTGTATTCTTGGTGCTTGGGGGGGGGAAGTGGGAGGGCCTCTAGTGTCCTGGCCTCACTGGTGGACCTCCTGACGGCACCTGGTATTTTTGGCCACTGTGTGACAGAGCGTCGGACAGGCCATTGACCTGATCCAACATTGGCTTCTCTTATGTTCTTATGTTCAAAGATGCAGCTTCCCATTCAGTTAGAAGGCAGCCTTCCTAGAACAAAATGGAGGTTGTTTCAGAAACTTCCATAATGATGCAGATCCTTCTGGGGTGACCCCCCACTTGTTGAAGGAGGGTACAGCTGTGTACTGTATGAGACAAAATATGTTATTGTTTTTTACAAGACAATACAGCATTTTATTGACCCTGGTAGTCTGATTAGTAGTGGTTCTCAGTGGTTTCAGAGTGAGGTCTTTCTTCAGTTTTCCATGGATTTCAGGAGATTTTTTTCAAGTGATGACACTGGAAACAGGGAGTTGGACTGCAAATGGAGACAGTGCATGTCTGTTTTGTGTATGTGCAGTACCTGCTTAGAGGATAATTTTAAAAAATGTGAGATTGTCCATTGTCTCATTTTAGGGCTAGGGTTGTTAACATCCTAGAGAGGCCTGGAGATTTCCCAGAATTACAACTGATCTCCAGACCACAGTGATAACTTCCTCTGGAAAAAAAATGGCTGCTGTGGCATTATTCCCTACTGAGGTCCCTCCCCTCCTCAAAACTCCACCTTCCTTAGACTCCACCCCCAAATCTTCTGGAATTTTCCAACATAGATCTGGCAATAGGGTTGTTAACCTCTGTGTAGTAACTGGAGATCACCCACTATTACAATTTATCTCCAGGTGATCAAGATCTGTTCCCCTGGAGAAAATGGTTGCTTTGGAGGGTGGATTCTAGGGAATTTTACCATGCTGAGGTCCCTCCCCTCCCCAAACCCCACCCTCCCCAGGCTCCACCCCCAAAATCTCCAGATATTTCCCAACCAATAGCTAGCAACCCTACTTAGGGTTCTGCCACTTCATTCCCATCTTTTTTTGTTGTTGTTGCTGTATGTGTAAACCATCCTCCATTTACCACTGTGAAATTATGATGAAAAGCTCGGCTGTATTTCAGTCAGAGGGTAGTAATAGATTGTCTTTCAAGTTGACAAAGTTTTTATTTTGAGGGGTGGTATTAGGGAAGAAAAGAAAGGGAAAGCCCCCAAGGAGAAAGGGAAACTGCTCATATTGCAAAGAGCTCTCCAAAGACATTTTGGAAGAACAACTGCAATTACAAGCATGCTGTTAGTGTAGTGTTTCATTTTCAATCCAAGCCCATAGAGTTCAATTATTATTTTTTATTAATGGTGTCAGATTTTCATCGGAGTGCAAAAACAAGCTAGTTTTCCTTGGAGATCCTTTGTTCCTAGTGAGTGTTAGAGTGGCAAATAACTATCTTACGGAAGTAACTGGATATAACCAGCAGCGCTTGGTATGGATCCACAGGTTAGAAAGCCAGACATGGATTCAAGAAAGAAAGAAAAAAGGAGACAATTGCTCACCGTCAGACTCCTAAAAAGTTGAGTGTGCTTTTGTATTTCCAATCAATTCTGGTGGAATACCAGAGCCTGACACACACATTGCCATTTTTACTTCCAGTCTTACCCTACCAGAAGTCATATTGGGAGAGGCCAAGTGGGTGAATTTCCACTATATATATTTATTGCAGCACTGTTATTCTGCACTTCTGATGGTGACACATGGCAACTTACAAAGCCAGCCAAAGCTAGCCAAAAGGCACTAAACTGGAAAGTTTTGCAAAATAAAAAACATCAATAACTTTCGTCTCTACTAGGTAACTCAAGGGAACCTCCATAGTCAGAAGCAGCAAATGTCTAAACAGCAGCATTAATGCCCATCACAAGCCCACCTGAAAAGGACAATATTACATTGCTAGCAGAACTGGGTCAAAGTAACTTATCCTGGCAAATCTTTATTTATTTAAAATATTCATATGTCCAAGTCAGAACCCAAGGAGGGTAACAGTATGCTATAATTATAAACAATTAAATGGTCAGGACCAGGTGTGCCTTTCAAACAAATTCCTTTCCCTATATACAACTAACCTGTGTCAAAAACATTGCTAAGGTTATTTTGAGATTATTTAAAATAGCAACAGCATATGCTCTTAAAATAAACTCCTTTTTTGCAATTTAATCTTAAATATATCTAACAGGAACACTTTAAAGCCTTGATGATAATCTTGAAATCTCATTTCACATCTGTATTCCCTGAAATCACTTTGCCCCCATGCCAAGAAATCTGATGTCTGAGTACACATCCTACAAGATAAATCCCTAGGCAGGCAAGATTCCAGCTTCAGATATTGTTCCAGTTCAGGTCCTGGAGTTTCTGGCAATGAGGGGTTCTAGACCAGAGTCCTAAATCGAGGGACTAAAAGGCAGAAAAGGTGGGATTTCAGCTATGAGTATTGGAATGCAAATAGTCATTATTTAATAAGAGAGCTGATGGTTGATTTGGGTGTGTATGGCATTTAAGATGTGTTGGACTGAGATCTGGGAAACCCAGGTTCAAATCCATATCTGTCACAGAAGCATGCTTGGTGACCTTGGGCCAGTCACAAACATTCAGCCTAACCTACGTCACACAGTTTTTTTGAGGATAAAATGGAGGAGAAGAGAATGATGTAAGCAGCTTGGGGTCCCCATTGGGGAGAAAGGCGTCGTGTGAATATCACAAATAAATCAACTATCAAATCCAATTGCTGCTTCCACCTTGAATATTCAGCAATCCATTCTGAAAATTCCTAATATTATTATGATATGGAATGCAAGCAGGCTTCTAATTTGCAGTTGTACTTTCCATAAAGAAAAGAGGGGAAGATTTGTGGGGACAATGGGAATAAAACCTGGAGTGACATAATATCAATTAAATCCATTTACAGGAAATCAGAGTAATTAACCCTGTTAGGTTGTTAGATGTTTGAACTGAACCTCCAAAATGTCTGGATAATAGTTAATCTTGGCAAGTGTCAGGGCTTTTCCTAAATAAACTGGATTTATTTGATTCAGCTTACTGTAAAATGTGTGTTTAGGTGCTGGAATGGAAATCATAAAGCCAGGTTCAATAATGAACCTTGCTACGAGGTGTGGGGAAAGTCTTTACCTACCTCATACAGTTAATGCAAGTCTAAAAGATTGTTCTGAGCTTTTTGAAGGAACAGTGATGTGCAAATAAAATATAGGGCTGTAATGTTTAATAAGCCATGGCTGAATTAATCAAACACAAATATTTTGATTGGCAAACAAGGGGTGCCCAATTAAGCAGGCAGAAGATTTTTAAAGATGTTTTATTTTTAATATTTACATGACCAATGGCTGTCAGGTGCTACCTTAGAAGAGGCAATCCTCTTTCTTCTAAGGCTTCTTCTAAGATGTTATACTTTTTTCTTCAGAACCATTGTTTATTCTAATGCAAGTAAGTATGGCAGTGGAAAGTACTGTCAAGTTGCAACCAACTGTAGATGACCCTATAAGGGTTTCGGGGCAAGAGATGAAAAGAGGTGATTTACCATTGGCTGCCTCTGCATAACAGCCCTGGACTTCCTTGGTGGTCTTCCATCCAAGTACTAACCAAGGATGACCTTGCTTCTCTTCCAAGGTCTGACGTGATCAGACTAGCCTGGGACATCCAAGTCAGGATTGCAAGTATATGTAGATAACTAAAATCATGCAAATAATGGACTAAGATGTATTTAATCATTTGCAACCAGAAGATTTTTGTTAGTGGCCCCGTGACTCTAGAATGAGTTGCCAGGCTGGTCCCCACCTTGTTTGTGTTCTTGTAATTGGGTGGACACACTGCAGTTTAAAAAAACTTTAGGAGTATCTTGGCCCCGTGACTCTAGAATGAGTTGCCAGTCTGGTCCCCACCTTGTTTGTGTTCTTCTAATTGGGTAGACACACTGCAGTTTTAAAAAAACTTTAGGAGTATATTTTTTAAAAAAAATTGGTGACTGATAGGTATATCTGACTGGTGACTGATTTTCAGTGGCTTACTTTTGATATTCTTTGTTGATTTCAGTTAGATAGATTTTGTGTTCAAATCGGGGTTCTCCCCCTCCCACAAGGTTGAACTGCTCAGATTGAATGCACAGGATTTCCAGTGAGCTGCCAATCCAAGTCTGTTAAATTGTTTCTTCCCCAGTGTCCAGAGAGATCCACTATTGCTGGGGAAATGCTGTTCTAAGTGTCATAACAGGAACTAACTAGCACAATGCTGCAATTTAGAGACCTGGTCAAAGATCTTTGGCTGAAATACTCAGGAGTGGAGATGAACCAAATCATAAATGGGGCAAAGCTGTGGGAATGGGCTTATCCTTAACATTATGATGCCTGACTTCCACTTCTGTTTTTAACTTAGATAGTAAGCTATCATAGAGATCCTGTTTTGGGATGGAAGGATGGGATAGTACCAAACATACATAATCAGGTGATGCTTACAAAATAACCTGCACCAAAGATGCCTGTAAAGTTTTTGTCCTACTCCAGCCAGGGCTAGCCTGTGGGACAGATGATAGTTGGAGCCCTCTGTGAAAGGAGCTTTACTCCTTACTTGTTACGGGCTGTGCTAGCAGCTTGCTCGCCTAACGGAACACTAAAGGCAACCTATTTTCATGTGTCAAGCGTTAGAGGGTATGGACTGCGGCAGCTGAAAAATAGCTTTGCTAACCTTGTGACTGCATCCCTGATAATACATGCTGATGGCAAGAGGAGAAAGGTTAGAAAGACAACACCTTAATCCTGAGAAAATGAATATAGTTGCCCAATTCAAAACACCATTCTCTTATGGGTGGGGGAAAAATTAGATTCTGCGGTGCCCAAAGGAAAGGGAACAACGGAGGCTGATTAGCCCCCCCCCCCCCCAACACACACACCTTTCTTCTTTGGCATGATGACATTGGGGAAGACTGTGTGGCTGCTGATCTCAAGAGGCTACGGTGCCAACAGTGACATGTTTGACCCAAAGTTTCTGTCCTCAGACTAGTGATGTTGGTGGAAGCTAGGCCCTCCTCAGTACGACCCTTCAGATGTTGTTGCCAGGGCAATTAATATTTTTATACAGAAATGAAGTGATTCGTATTGTGCCCCCTCTTCCCCCTTGTAAATACATCAGTGTCTTCTTAATAACTGTTTTGGTAGGCTAAGACAGAATGTCATTCCGTAGTTGCTCTCCAGTTATGTGGTAACAAGAGGATTTTCTTTCAGTTGCTCTCATCTCTCTGTATAATAATTCTGTTTTGGTCGTGGACTCTCCTGAACATTCCACATGCTCCCAAATCAGTTGGCTCGCTGATCTGTCACTCAGAAGCTGTCCCTATCCAGTGGCTGCATTGCCTGAGTCTCACCTGCAATATTCTAAACAGTTTGCTGTTCCTCTCCCCCCAGTAGCCATTTGGAACACAGAGGTCATTTGCATATGTGGCCTGATTGGCCTTTGCCTCTAACATACTTAACAGTTTGTTGTTGCTGTTGGGAGTCATTGAATGTGTCCTGAGGTAAAATACATATCCCAATTTTCCCTTTAACGGTCACTGGAGTTGCCAGTCTTCCTGTGGGGCATCGAGATCTCCCAGAAATCACCGTGTTCCCCAGCCACAGCACATCATTTCCCCTACAGAAAATGTCCCAGCTATTACAATGGCTGCTTTGGGCAGTGGACTCTATGGCATTATAACCTGCTGAAGTTCCTTCGCACCCCAAACCCTGCCCTCCCCAGGCTCTACCTCTCAAATCTACAGGTCTGGCCCTCCCCTTAGTGTTGCCAGCCTCCAGGCAGCACCTGGAGATCTCCAAGATCAGTTCTCCTGGAGAAAATGGCTGCATTGGGCAATGGACTCTATGGAATTATACCCTGCTGAGGTCCCTCCTCACCCCAAACCTTGCCCTCCCCAGGCTCTACCCTTCAAATCTACAGGTATTTCCCAAACCAGAGTTGGCAACCCTGTAACTTGGCTACAGAACCACTTTCCAGACCCTTGGAACCCAGAAGACATGGCATAGGAGGAGGTGCTTTTCTACCTTAGCTGCCACTGCATAACCCCAAATCAACATAAGTCAGGGGTGGAGGGAATCATACCTGTTACCATGAGGCTGTCCTCCCACATTACCCACTTGGGGCAGCAAAATTATTTGAGACAGCCCTGCCTTATAGCTAAGCAGAAGGAAATAAACATGGCTTGCTTCCCTCTATTTTCCCCTTCCCTCTGCCACCCCACCAGGCACAGGCGGGACACTCACCTGGAGCTTCCTTCTAGAGCTCGTTGTATTTCTTCCCACAATGGACCTTACTCCTAGTTCTGCATAAAGCACAGGCAGTTTCCTTCAGGAGGGTGGAATTTCAATTGTGAATCAGAGTATGGGATCAATCAAAGGCGAACAATGTGCTCACAGCAAATATACAGCATAGGTCACCCTAACAAGCCTTCCTGTTTCAGTACCAAATGCCTTCTGACATGATTCCATAGTCTGTTCTGAGCACCTTCCCCTTTGACAGGATTAGAAGATGAGGTACAGAAAAATTTGTGGGGGATTATATTTACTAAGGCAAGGGTTCATCTGGCAGGGCTAGTGTGGATTAGTGGTTCGATTGTTGGACTAGGACGTGGGCGAATTCCTGCTCCACTGTAAAACTCACTGGGCAATTTTGTGCCAGTTGTTTGGCTTAGTCTACCTGACTGGTATTGTAGGAAGTTAAAAGGGAAAGCTGTGTATGCTGCCTTGAGCTCCTTCCAGAAAAGGTGAGGTAAAAATCTAGTAAATAAATTAGTATCCATAGTTACATGAAGAAAAGATGACACTGTCTTAAAAAGACAAATAGGTGGGTTCTAGAACAAATCAAGCCTGAACTCTCCCTAGAAGCTAAAATGACTAAACTGAGACTATTGTACTTGGGTCACATTATCAGAGGACAAGAGTCACTGGAAAAGACAATATTGCTTGGAAACGTTGGAAGCAGGAGGAAAATAGGAAGACCCAACATGAGATGGATTGACTCAGTGAAGGAAGTCCTGGACCTCAGTTTGCAAGACCTGAACAGGGCTGTTAGTGACAGGACGTTTTGGAGGACGTTAATTCATGGGGTCGCCATAGGTCGGAAGCGACTTGATGACACACACACACACATACAAGAAAAGGTTTTTAAATTGTTGTTCATACCTGTAACTTGTACAAGAATTTAATATGACATGCTTTTCTTCTTCATAGCACACCTGGGAGGAAGCACTCTGTGTTCTAGTAAACACAGTATTTGCTAGGTTTTTTACAGGCTGAAATTAGTAATTTGAATAGGCTAAACATTTTGTCCCAGTTTGAATGTGCAGTTATTCACTTACTTAAAATCCTGTTTGGCATCTTGCTTCCCTGGAGCCATTTTTCCCTGACTGCTTATTAGATTTCTTTCTTGACATAGTCACATGAGTCATTCCCCAATCAAGGATCACATAGTGAGTGGAAAGATGTCACAGTGATGACATCAGTAAATAAAATTGCACCTAATCAGTATGGCAATTGTGAGTGAAGATAACTAAGGGCAATTTAAATAAATGAGCATAAGTTTTCACAGAGTGCCAAAAGATTACTGAAAGAGGGAAACATTTGTTTGGATTCTGCCCTAACTGATCTAACTATCTAGAGTTTGTTGAACCATGTCATGACTTATACCACAATTTGTCAATCTTCTTGAGACCCTGGGCCCTTTTGGATTTTGAGAATAGGTAAGAGGTGCCATCACAAAATGGCTGCCATGTGGGACACAGCCAACCATAGAATATCTACCATGATGCCAATCAAAGAATGTTGGGAAGTTCCAAACCAAGCACCCTCCTATTATGGAGGTCGTTGCTTCCAAACAAGTGCTTCTTACAGACATAGAGGTGATTCTCCCTGGGGTTTTCTGAAACACCTCCTGTTCTAATGAAGTGGAGGACAGCCAGGATTGGCTTTTACTTTAGGAAAGAAGAAAGTAGATACTAGGAAACACACTGGCAATTTGGCAGACAACATGGCATCTACAGGTACCATGTTGGAGCTGCTACCCAATGCAGAACAGCAAGACACTCCTAGCAGCGCCAGCTAATTCTAGAAATATTAGAGACCTGGCAGGGAGTCATAGTTAGATGTTGGGCTAGGACCTGGGATAACTAGGTTCAAATCACACGAACACATGAAGCTGCCTTATACTGAATCAGACCCTTGGGCCATCAGTATTGTCTACTCAGACTGGCAGCGGCTCTCCAGGGTCCCTGCTCTGTCATGGAAACTCATTGGGTAGCCTTGGACTGGTCACAATTTCTTAGTCTAACCTACCTCCCAGAGTTGTTAATGTGAGGATAAAGTTTGGGGTGTGTGTGTGATGTGATGCTTTGGATCCCTACAAAGGGAAAAAAGCAGGGTACAAATAAAATAAATAAAAAGGTGATCTGCTTGAGGAAGAGAACACACAAAGTCAGTGAGTCATAGATAATGAAGCTTAGATAGCTTTAAAGGAGATTAAACAAAATGATGGATTCATCAATGACTGTTAATGATGATAGTTCAATGGGACCTTTTGTGTTCAGAAGAACATGGGGAAAGTGGGGTTTGAAGAAGGGAGGAACCGCAGTACAGTATAATGTCATACAGATGACCTTCCAAAGTAGCCATTTTCTCCCAAGGAACTGATGTCTGAAGTCTGAAGATCAGTTGTGAATGTGGGAGATCTCCAAGCCCCACCTGGAGGTTAGTAACCTGATTGGTAGGCTTTCTGGTACATCTGGGTGGTCACTGGGTGAGAAGCAGGAAGCTGGACTAGATAGACTTTTTGATCTTATCTAGGCTCTTATGCTGTGTGTGGAAGTAATTTTTTACACTGAGGAGTATTCAGTCATGTGAGCTTCAGTTTGAAGTGGTAGAGCCCAGACATCAGTTTATATCCTCTGGTTCAGGGTTTCATATACCCAAATTCAATGCCCTGTTCACTGTATTGCCCTTGCCTGCCTTTGTATTCTCAAGGCTTTGTTAGGGCGGAATCTTTCTTTGTGGTAGCTGTGCATGTCAGATTAGCTAAGGGTTCCCTGAAGTACCCAGAAGACTGAAATATGTCATGAATCCAACGCACAACTAAGAATTATTTTGAATTTCTCATCCCTGCTGTTTCAACTAAGAAAGTCCCCATTTCAATTTTGCTTCTGTTGTGTGGGTCAGGCTCATGATTCTTTATTTTTGCACTGTTTTCCATTTCCCATGACAATTTTTAAAATTTTTTTGCATAAATAAATCAATGTAATAAATTTTATAGTATATGTAGAAATATTGCATAAACAGTGTATAAATACCATAGGACACATATAACACAATAAAGGTCTACAAAATTAATCATGAAAAGCAGAGAACTGAAACTGTTGGCAAAAAATATAAATGAATATAAGAGAAATAGGGAACATTAGATCATCCCTCCTTTCTGTGTGAGTTTGAGTCATAGCTGACAGAATTCTTTTGAACCACCATGAGCTAACTAGGAAATGGAATCAGTTTATTTTAATGTCCATGTGAATTTGTTTCCAGGAAAAGCTGTGAAGGTTTCTTTCTAATTATATAAAAATCAGTTTAAAAAAAGAAACACCTTTGTGCAGTTCTCCCATTACCCCTAAATCATACTTTGTTGGTGTTAAGCTTTGCCTTCTCTTTCCTTCCTCTTCCCCAAAGTCATTTTTATTGTAATGCCTCAATAAATATTAATGCCTTTACCAGATGCAAGCATGTAAAATATCTGGGTATATATAAAACAATGCACAGAACTCTTTTATATGGCTGCTTAGCTATAGTCAGAGACTGACTGGAAAATCTCCTCAAGGAGTGGGGTGGGGGGTGCATGGGTTATGAGTGACACAGTTCAACTGAAGGAAAGATTTTTTTAAAAAAGAATCCTGTTCATGTGTGAGTGTTTAAAGAAGTCTAAAGCCAGAGGAAGAAAATTAGGCACTTTAATGTTTCTTCTGGGGTTTTGAGCAAATAAAAAGCCATAATAAGGCAGAGTGTAGGCAATGAACCATTGAAGTTGAAATGCTGAACATTCCATGTGGCGTTCTTTTTTTTAAGTGAGTTGATGGGCCAGTGCTCAAATAGTTTGCAGCTATCACTTGTAGGCATTCCGGTCTTGGTGTTTTTAAGAAAGGGCCTCCCCAATAATTATAGAAGGTAGTTGGACATCTTGGGCCATATCTTGTTTTTTTAGTATAGTGAGCAACTGAAGTTTATCATGGACTGTACTTGAACTCTGCTGATTTGTTTCTTCTCATAAAGCAACATAAAACAGCTCACAGACCTCCTCTAGTCCAGGGATGTCATGATTCAGGTGCAAACAGATCAGCAGGCACAATTTTCTTCTAGAATCATAGAAAAAATGGATGAGGGGACATCAAAGCAGGGCACTGCAAGTGAGGAAATGGAACCCTTTTAACACTCACAGGTTACCTCCCTATAGCCTCTTCCCCCACAAATGGTTTTCTCGCAGCCAAGTGATATCTGGCATGGAAGAGCTTGGCAAAATAAAAAAAACTAAAAAATCCCTTTTGACCTGCATGCCTCTTTTGACCTGCATGCCCCTTTTGACCTAAAGATCAGATGCCTCACCCAGTCCTCTTCTTTATACACGACTGAGTCATCCTTGGGTTTAAACAAATAAAGCAGTTGCTTTATCATGACATTTGAGTTAGGGCAAAGGCAAATGTAAAACTGAACATGCACATTCATACACTGCTCTGATTTCAGGTCAGTAAGTGTATGATTAAATCACCTCCTTTATACTTAAAATGTTATTTCTCTCTTCCACCTATCTTAGAATTAATTTTGTTTCTATGAAAGTTAGGGTCAAAACAGACAAGACATCAAACATGGACAATCCGTGACTGGATCTTCCTAGCATTTTAATAATGCTAGTATCGGCCCTGGGGGGGGGGGGTCCCAATTTTGGAGCAGGGCTATGCAAGGGGAAGATAAGTTAAAAAAAAACCACAAAACCATGCCATTTTGCTGTTCAGAAACAACTATGCCCTGTTGTAATGAGCTCTAAAAAGAAAAAAAGACTGACATGGGATGGGCTGCCTATCTTTGTTCTTTTTAGGGCTAATTACCATGCAGGGTGGCAATTCTGTGGGTGAAATCACCTGAGAGATCCACAAAGGGGCCCACATGCCCCCCCCACTAATACATAACCCCAGAGATATTTTTTTTAAAATGCCTGTCTAAGTCTAAGGGCACAGATATAAACTTTAACATAGACAAAGTCATATGCCTATCATTACTAGCCAAAAAGCTATAACTGATTAAAATTATGTGAACAATGAGGAAACCTGATCAATAAAGGCAATATAAAGTTAGCTCTTGTACATGAATACAAATAACTAAATACAAAATGAGGTAAAGTTTCAATTACAGCTCTACCACAAGGGCAGAGTCTCTGGAGCCAATGTTTTAAAATACATGGAAGATCCATTCTAGTCACAAACTAGCTTTAGCTGGATTTGGTCCATGTGTTTAAAACTAACTTTAGCTGGATTTGGTACACAGATGTTGTTGAAAGTAGCTGACAGGATACAATGGCCTGCCAACTGGAGGTCCCAGTGGGTGGAGTCTAGGCTTTCAAAGGCATGGCTTGTTGAAGCAGGGGGTGGAGCCTAAAACCATTTCTGATTTTTATATAAAGACCCCAAGCATCTGCTTCTAAGGAATCTCCAGTGCACGACTGTGTGTGTGTGATATCTGTATTTGTATCCTTACCTATTTCCCCCAGAAAAAAGAAATCTAAAGAAATCGGAAGAATATGCAGGCCAAGTGGACTGATATAAATTTTTGAATAGGAAATGTGCCCTTTGGGGAAGGGGGCTTCCTTCTGCTTCCTCACCCTGAAATTTAATCCCCTTCTTCTGGAGAACTGGAGCACTCTGAAACTTCAGATCAACTCCTCACAACTGGCTGATTAATCTCACTTAGTATGAAACATGGATGAATATAGAATACTTGGCAAGTACCACATTTGTCTGTACACATTCACCACCTCACCCTTAGCAACATGATCCTCTGTACAGTTTTCAGTGTAACCAGTTAAGTAGATACCTGTTCATAAAGTTCCTCTCGCCACAAGGATAATTTGATTAATCTCTCACAGTTAAACTTCACCAACAAACTAGAATGAAATAATAGAAACAGGAATATCATGCACTGAAATATTGCCACAAGGATAATTTGAATCCTCTTGCCACAAGGATAATTTGATTAATCTCTCACAGTTGAACTTCACCAACAAACTAGAATGAAATAATAGAAACAGGAATATCATGCACTAAAATATTGAGAGAGATTGAGAGCCAGTGTGGTTATAATGGTTAATAGTTCGACCCAGCTTCAAATGCTCGCTGAAGCTCATTACGAGACCTTTAAGCAATCACTATGTCCAGGGCTATTTTTGGGCAGGAACGCACAGGAACGGAGTTCCGGCTGGCTCCTGAGTTGGCCACGCCCAGCAGGATCTCATTAGCATAATAGGCCACACCCAACAGCAGAAACTCATTAGGATTGGTTACATTAGGGGGGTGTGGCCTAACATGCAAAGAAGTTCCTGCTACAAAAAAAGCCCTGGATTTTGACAACAAACAAGGTAAACAGAATAAGAAGCAAAAGGTGGGTGTGGCTGGATGACCACACTTCTGGTAACATGTGGGTGTGGCCTAATATGCTAATGAGCTGTGCTATCAGGGGTGTGGCCTAATATGCTAATGAGTTTCTGCTCTTGGGTGTGGGCTATTATGCTAATGAGTTCCTGCTGGGCTTTTTCTACAAAAAAAGCCCTGACTATGTCTCAGCCTAACCTACCTCGCAGAGTTGTTGTGAAGATACAGTAGAGGAGGAGAAAACCATGTATGCTGCTCTGAACTCCTTGGAGGAAGTGCTAGATGAACATGTGATAAATGTTAAGCTTCAGTACTGTCCATGCAAAGGTTTGAATGCTTTGTATTAGACATAAAGAAAAGTTAATAGAGAAATAACTGGAAGAATAAAGCAAGTTTTAATTATCCTTTTGAGAAACACATTAGGAAAAAAGCCAAACAGACAGGTTTTCTCTATTTTCTTCACCACTGTTTTCTTTTTAATGCAAAATCTTTTAATGCAGTGAAAGAGTATAGGAAATCTTTTCAAGGAACATTTGGATGATATTATTACCTCTTACATTCTGTAGCTTTTTGTGTTTCATGTAAGAATGCTCATAAATGAATCAGATGCCAAAGTATTTCCTTTGTGTCTGGTGGTGATGAGCATCCACAGTTTTTGAAAGTTGGCATAACTACAGTTATATTGGAGATTTAACACTGGGTTTTTTTAAAGCGGGGGGAGAGTCATTGCTTTATTTTTATAGGCTTGTTGTTCTTGTTGGTAAACCTTGGGAGAAAAATATACATCTTTCTCCTTTAAAGTTCTAATTCAAGGCATGAATGTGTGAGTTCTGAAGGGACTTTGGGACTGCGGTAAAAATTCGTTGTCATAGTAACAGAAAGGGAACTAGGCCTAGCTCACCTGGGACTTTAACTTACTGCAAAAGCTGAATTTTTTTTTAGACAAGCACTCAGCAAGGGAAATAAATAAATAAATTGCTCATTGTGCTCCCAGCTGACTTTCAACTCCTGCCCCTCCCCGCAACTATTCAGCTCCCTTCTATGAATGCATTTTATTTTGTCCTGCAGCCGTCATGAATTTTCTGTGTCCCAGTTAAATCTGTGGGATTTTTTTCCTTCTTGCAATTTAAATGTACCACTAGGACACACCAGGGCAAGGGAGGGGGGCACAGAATTCCAACCAGAACCATATCTCATGATAATATTTCGAACAGAAATAAACACTGTCTCGCCTTTTGTTTGGATTGTAAAAATACGATGTTCAAGAGGCTTTTGTTCTTCTTCCTTTGGCAAGTTCAGATATTTCAAAACTCACCAGCAGCTGCACACAAATATGTAGCACAGAATAGTAGGTCACAGAGAGATGTACTGTTCATTCTGTACCGTGGGTGAGTGCTTGCAGTCCGCAGTCTCATACTCTTTCTTGCTGTGATAATAGTTTCCCAGTTTCCAGGTGTATCATATTACACACGAAACCAAAAAAGGGGGATCTTCTTGATGGTCTGAGGTACATTTAAAACTGTACTTCAACTATTTTTTTTTTGTGGGGGATAAGGGCATTTATGAATATATCTGATGGGGAACTTTGAGAAATGGCTGATCAAATCTTAAAATCTGTATATCATTTCTTTTTTACTTTAGTCTGGATTTTTGGACACTTCTTTGCTTAGGTGACTAAGGATTTTCCATACCTCACACAAAATACAAACAAAATCTTGCAGCACAGTATATATCGACTAGTCTTGGGTCAAACAGTGATTCTGCCAGATAAGAATCCCTGTCCCCTTATTTTGTTAATCAGTGCATAAAGCTGCCATGCTGTATGTGACCACCATATGGTCAGGAGATCATGTGACTCCACAGACGCATGTTTCCCAGAGTATCATTCACACCTCCTGTCCCTGAGCCTTTATGCCAAGACAAATGACAGATAAATCCTGAACATACTTTCAGGTAATGGTGCAAACCATTTGCAGAGGTGGCAAATACATGTAGAGGAAAACAGGGCAAAAATTGGATTGCTGGGGGGGGGGACACAAAAATCTTTTCCACTATATTAAGAAAGCTCGTCACATCCAGTGGTTATTGCCCATTTCAATGGGAATTGTCAGGATGAGGAAAAATGAGATGTGAATAATTTTCCATTCCTGTTTCAATGCCATATCCCAATAATCTGGTGAGATAGGTTAGGCTAGAGCCATCTAGTCCAGCATCCTGTTTCACTTAGCAGCCAGCAACAAACAGAGTATAGAGGCTGAGGCCTTCCCCAATACTACCTCCTAGAACTTATATTTAGAGGTTATGGCAAATAGCTGTTGTTGGACCTATTCTCCATTAGCTTGTCTACACATTTCACCCTCATCCAGGCTCAAAACTATCTGTTGGTTCATTAGGGCTTCTTCATATTGTGTGTGTCCATACCCATGGAACTTTCAGTTGTGGACATTTTTGCTCACAGGTTTGTACAACCTCATGTGGAATGGACATTAGGCTTGAGTAAAATAAGATATAAATATAGGCATATAGCCTAACTGCTCCTGTTGATGAGGAGCAGTCCTTATTTTCTGGTACCTGTGCCTGGTAAAACCACTTGGGCTGTTTCTGCACTTGAGGAGGGAAATATTGTCCTTCTTCAGGGTTTACCTTCCTCCCCAGGGTCTCTAGAGACATTCATAGTGCAATCTCAAGCAGAGTTTCACCCATGAATTAAGAACAGTATAATTTTGATTAAGATGGCACTGTAGGTAGGTAATGAATGTATCCTGTCAATGATTGCACATGAACATTGAGGTATCGTGTGCTGCACAATCTGCCATCAATGATTGCACATGAACATTGAGGTATCATGTGCTGCACAATCTGCCATTTCATGCACTGCAGGTGCTAGGGTATATCTGATAATATACCATATGGAAATTATGTTTGTATCCTGTAAAGGTAAAGGTTCCCTTGCTCGAAAACCAGTCGAATCCAACTCTAGGGTAGCGGTGCTCATCTCCGTTTCAAAGCCGAAGAGCCAGCGCTGTCCGAAGACATTTCTGTGGTCATGTGGCCGGCATGAATAAACACCAATGTGCACGGAACGCTGTTTCCACTATACCTTTAAGCTAAAGAATGAAACCCCTTTGGCTTTTACATCAGTGGAAGACAGACTGTTGTATGTAAACAAAACCTTCAGCTAACATTGCTGAGGTTTCACCAATATGATAGTGGTGCCTGGTGAGGTTCAAGCCAAGATTCTTGGTACAAGAACTGGGTTTTCCAGACAGGTTCCAACTGTGAAAGGTATAATATATAGAGTTTTGTTCATTGTGAACATGCACATGCACTTTTGATTACTTAAAAGGAAAGAAGTCTCTCTCTCTTACTCCTTTATTATTTATTTATTTATTGTTTCAAATTTAATTAATCCCAATAAAGCAAACAGTTTTTTGGACTCTATTTTGCCCATGCTTGGGGAGCATCAATCCGTTGTATTTTTTTTCTCCCTTGACTTTGGGCTAAAAGGCTTCAGGGATCCCTGGCTTCTAATAACATTAAGTATTACTTTGCAGGGCAAATAAATTCAGCCCGAAATGTCATTTTAATCTGTTTTAATTGACAGCATCCTTTTAAACAGTCTGTTGACATCCCCTGATGGATTCCGCCACGGGGCACAATTGTACCGACACAAAGCAAGTAAATAATAGCAGACGCTAATTTTTAAAGCCGGAGATGTCACACACGTTTCTTTCTTTCCCCCCTACAGATTCTTCTTAAAATTCTTCCTCAAGTGCAATCAGAATTGTTTGAAAACAGCCGGGAACCCTCGAGACATGCGAAGGTTTCAGGTAAGCGTTATGGGACTCCGTGTTAAGTAAGTTGTCTGTCTTTTTCGGTGCTCGAGTCTGTGGCTCATCATTGACACTGTGGGTAATAAATGAGATGACAGTAAATGATAAACCCCATCATATATTGTTAAAGTTTTTCTTCATTTGTCGCCTTTAATCCTTGCTTTCTCCCCTTTTCCTTTTCAAATCCCCAAGAGGAGAAGTGATGTACCGTGCCAACCGGCGACATATATTTGATTTGACACCCAGAAGCAAGACACTTGCGTGTACAGCTGCCCATAGCAGGGACTGTGTTCGTGGTACTCTGAATTTTTCAAAGTAGCTCTGTGTGCTGTATGCAAGTCATCCTCCCCCCCTCCCGCCCTCCACTCGCTATATTTAACACTTTCAGAACGTCCCTTTCAGGATCTTTCAAAACGGCAGCTGGTCCAGGCATGGTCACTTTAAGATCTTGCATGGTAAAGGCAACAAGGCCCATGGGACAGTGACCCAGCTGCTTTGCAGCAAAATCTGCCACTGGTTTCATCATAGCTGTCGCTGATGTATTGAGAATACCAGCTAATAAAAACACAGAGGGAGGTGAAGTGTGTCAAGTTGGAAACATTGGGGGAAGGGGGGTTTGGGGGTTGGGATAGACACAGGCACTAAATCTCATCCCTCTTTCTTTCTCCTTTCCACACCGTAATTGTTTAAGGCTGTGTACGGCCATAACACTTTGACGGCGATTTCGCCCTTGCCATTATGAGGGCTGTTGCCACAGCCCTGCTGCAGAAGCTTGGTAGTAGTCAGTGCATTGTAAGGAAGGAGTGGGGGGAAACTTTTGCTCTTGTGGGATAGCTTTATTAAGGGAGTGGGCTGGAAAAACTGGGTTTCTTCTCCTCCCCTTTTTGGTTTCCATTTGTTTGTTTCTTTGTTTTTAAGAAAAGCTTTTTAACAGATTAAAGGTTAGCTTTAGTTCTGCAACATGTGAACACCCAGCCTAAACTGAAAAAGTGGCTTTCAAGAAAGGATAAAATAATCCTGAAAGTCTAGGGCTTTCCTGGTGGCTTTCTTTCCATTAAACCAACCAACCAACAAACAAAAAAGGCCACATATGCTTTGTGTGTATATGTATTCATCTTTCCCTCTACTAAATGCAGTTTTAAAACCCTTTAAGACAGTTGTAATACTGCTATCACGGAGGAGCAGTGTGCTTTATTTCGTGTCCATCATGGTATGGTTACAAGCCAATAGCTGCCTGCAAAAGATGCACACACTTGTGTCATAAGCCTTTGTCATATCCTATGGAAGAGGAACTGGGTTTTCTCATAGGTAGCTGGAAGAACAGTGTTCACCCGCAAAACACTGAGGAGAGCCTCCAGCAAGACAGATGGATATATGTGTGTGCTAAAGGCTTCGAATGGTTTTATACCATCTCAACTACTCTGAAAATTCTCTACATAGCCTAGGTTTAATACAGAACAATTTCACTGACGGTGAAGCCCTTGCAAAAATCAGAGCAAGTTTTAATATTGCTTAGAAATCTCACCCATTATAGGAAGAGTTGTTTGCCTCCAGCATTCACAAGGGGTGGTGGTATTTGAAATGATTGCCATCAGGCTTTAAAGTGCCACTATGTTGTTAGTGTCAGGCCCATAGTGACAGTGGGGCTACTGGGGGCTCTGCCTCCTTCCTTAAAGCCTCCCCCTTCTTAAAGGCCCCCTGCTTCTTCCCAAAAGCATTTAAAGAGATATTTTAAATGCTTTTGAGAAGAAGTGGGGGTGGCATGCACCCCTGTCCCTCCCTCCTCCAAGATTTAAAGGGCCCTTCAGCCAATCGGCCCTTTAAAGCTTGCAGGAGGGAAGGGACAGGGGTGTGCACCCCCCCATGGCCTGGATCCGACTTACCTGAGGGACCGCATTTCCCCATACATTCCCCAAAGAGCACTTCGGTCGGGGTCACAACACCAGCTGGTGACCCCGGGCCCCAAGGAGGCCAAGCTTGGGGCAACAAGGGCCAGGTCTTTTTCAGTGCCGGCTCCTACCAGGTGGAACGAGCTCCCGGAGGAGATCAGGGCCCTGCGGGACCTTGTGCAGTTCCGTTCCGCGGGGCCTGCAAGACGGAGCTCTTCCGCCAAGCTTCTGAGTAGGAGCCGCCACAGCCACTTACACCACCGCTCTTTGTAAAGAGAGACCACCGGGGGGTGGGGTAACATCCTTCCATCACCCCAGCCTTCCCCCCTGTTACACAAGATGTTAGGAGTTATGTGCATCCGCCGAACTGATTTTAAGCTGTTTTAAGTTGTTTTAATTCTGTAAATTATATTATGTAATGTGTATACTGAACGCACTCAGTGCCTTATGTAAGCTGCCCTGAGCCCACTTGCGGGGAGGGCGGGGTATAAATGTCATAAAATAAATAAATAAATAAAAATTATAGCAAATAATGGCAGCCCCTCCAGAATACTTTTTCCCCACAAGCCACAAAATCCTGGCTAGGGGACTGGTGTCATCAATGGCATGGCATGCCCATGGACCTGACCTATATTCCAAATGACATGTAAATATATATAATTAATGACGGGGGACCTTCCCTTCCCTGAAAGCCCCTGTTGGCTCTCTCTTTTTCCTGCTTCCTTCTCTCCTTCCCACCTACCAGCTAACCTACCATTTCCCGCTTCCTCCACATCCCATCTTCAGCTTTCCCTCCTTCCCGCCTTCTACCAGTCTCTACCCAAGAAAACGATGGCCCCGTGGTGAGGTGCTGGCCACTGTGCCCGGTTGCCTAGTGGGGAACCCTCAAGGACTTGCAGGGTTCTTACTTTCCCCTGTATCCTCCTCCCCACACTATTTTATCTTTCCTTCCTCAAGGCCAGCCTGATATCCTCACCTTTCTCTGCTTCCTTCTCTCCTTCCCATCCACCAACCTACCTTTTATCTGCCTCCCCCACCAATCTTCAGCTACATTTATTTATTTACTTCACTTTTCTCTACAATGGTGACCAGTGTTCCCTCTAAGCTGAGTTAGTGTAAGCTAGCTCACAGTTTTTTAGCCTCCAGCTCACATATTTTTGTCTTAGCTCAGGAAGGATGGATCCAGAGCAAACTAATTTATGCAATAGCCAAATGGCTCACTCACAACTTT
>NW_015161986.1:155467-162202 GCF_001447785.1 Gekko japonicus | reverse complement strand
GTAGGTTAGGCTGAGAATGTATAACTAGCCTTAGATCACCTAGTGAGCTTCCATGGCAGTGGTGATTCGAACCTTGGTCTCCTAGATCCTACACCACACTGGCTTTTGTGGTATGGTTGCTGGTAGCAAGCAGCCAGTCCTGGGTGAGTCATGCAGGTTACATGGTATCAGGTTGTTTGGTTGTTACTACTGGGCTGGCCCCTATGAGTCGTTCAAAGGCCAAAACAGCCCTGGAAAGGGCCTTGCCTCTTCTGCCTTTTACTGGCACTGGGGCGGGGCCATTCCATTTGAGGGGGAAACTCTTTGTTTCCCCCTCAAATGGCGTCACCCCACCCCCAGCGTGCGACGTCACTTCCGGGTGACGCACACACGGGGGTGGGTTTTCCCCCAGGCCTAATTTTCGTCCCGTCGAAAATCGGGCCGTCAAAGCGTGCCACGTGCGCGTCACCCGGAAGTGACGTCGCACGCTGGGGGCGGGGCCATACCATTTGAGGGGCCCCACTCCCCGGGCCGATTTGGGAACCCTATCCAGCTTCCACTGTGCAACCCAGAGCCAGGCCCTCTCTTCCCAGCCAATGGCTGCATGTGGGTCTGGGCCATGGTGAACCCCCGAGGCAGGACCCCTGAGCTGCAAGGTAAAAGCTCCCTCCAGGCAGCCACGGCACATGCCATGCAGAGTCAGAAGGACTGGGCCCTCGGAGATGGCAGCCTCCCAAGGTGCAGCAGTGGCAGGGGCAGCAGCAGCAGCCAAAAGCACAGCTTCTGTCTTCTGGGTGCCTCCCTCCCTCCCCCCCCACCTGGCCATGCCCTGCAGGGCCCACTGCTGATTTCCCCGACAAGGCAAACCAACCAAGGCCAGGCTAGGCTGCCCCCAGCCCTGGGAGGCCTGAACACTGTTCCAGAGATGCATAAATGTAATTTAATTTAATTAGCCCCTGGAGCCCCCTCTCGAAAAATTCCTAGCTACGGCCCTCCTAGTTGTGCAGTTTTGATTATGGGTGTTAAGGACTTCTATGGTTTTTGTGAAGCCACTTGGAAGCCTATACAGTTGATGGGTGGGATACAAACTAATAAGAAGTCTGGCATAATTCTTGTTCTTAGTTGGAACCGAAGAGAAGGATGGATGCAGTTGCTGTATTCTTATCTGTTCCTTACATTTTTTAAAAAAACCCTGCCCAAAGCAAGCACCAAAGAATGGTGAGGTCAGACGTTTTCAATGGAACCGTGATTGCCAGTGGCACTCTGCCTCAGCAGCATCCCCATCCTTGTTAAGAACATAAGAACATAAGAGACACCAATGTTGGATCAGGCCAAAGGCCCATCCAGTCCAACACTCTGTATCACACAGTGGCAAGAAATACCAGGTGCCATCAGGAGGTCCACCAGTGGGGCCAGGACATTAGAAGCCCTCCCACTGTTGACCCCCCCCAAGCACCAAGAAGACAGAGCATCCCTTGCCCCAGAGTCCCTATCTATACCTTGTGGCTAATAGCCACTGATGGACCTCTGCTCCATATGCTTATCTAATTCCCTTTTGAAGCCCTTGATTCCCTTTTGTTCTGAATGTAGCTAGAGATGTGAAGACTTGGAAAGTAAGGGGAGGTTTGTTTGTTTTTTCTCTGCTTTTTCCTGGGGACTTTTTCCAGTGGGAAAGATGGACACTTGGGTAAGCACTGTCTCTTTTGAAATGAGTGAAATACTCATTGTCTCTTTTGAAATGAGGCAAGGCTTTAGTTACACATGTGGTGGAATATGAAGATCAATATGCAAGCGAATCAACAGCATTAGGGAATGATAATCCTCGTGTATGCTGTAGATATACTCAACATATTTTCATGCATAAAATCTATTGTCTAAATGTGGTTAATTGTATTCATGCTGTCTATGATAATGCGCTGTTGAAATGTTCAGTGTTCCAAAATTCATCTTGATATTCAAATATACTACTAGTCATATTATGACTGCATGGGACTCTTTTTACATTGATAACACACCTCTTTTACTACAAGTTTGTGTCCTCTGTTTTCAACTTTCATTTTTCCCTACCTCTGAGATGGCAAAAAGTAAGACACGTGCTAAAGTAGTGTAGAATCCAGGAGTTATCAGCAGACTTTCTCTGTCTTTAATAAGGGGGTTGCTCACACTTCTTCCTTACACAAAACTAAGGTATTTATATTTTTAGATTTTAGAAATATTCCTAATAGCGCCATTTGATATGCTAACTAAATGATGCATTTTACAGGCAGCAGGTATTGGGAAAGCCTTTCTCTGCTGAGAACTTGGAAAACTGCTGCCCATCAGATCCCTTAGGCATCCAAGAGCATATATTGAGAATTTGGTTGATATGAATAAATGATCTTAACAGAGATTACTGATGAAAGAAGAAAGATTTAAGTGTCATGTTGTTACCTTCGATAGAAGATGTGCTAAGAGGTAAAGGCGCACTAGAAATCACATTCTTTGGTGAAAAAGCCCTTTCAGATAAACCTAGACTGCAATCATATGGACAATTAGATCCACCATAGGTGCGAATGCGGGGTGCGATCAGACAACAACATCTGGGAAGCGCCCCACAGCCATTGGCAACCCATTCTGCTCCACTGCAGAAGTGGAGTTAAAAGACACTGGGGGAAATCCTGTAGAAAATGGGTTGCGATGGGCCATGGATGGACTTTACCCTGTCTGATCACTCCAGCGCGCTCTCATGGCATTGGGATGGTCTGATCAGGCCATCCCGACTCCGCGCTGTTGTCCCCCCCCCCTTCCTCAGTATGTGCATCATGGCAAACTCCATAGGGAGCATTCAATGTGGAGATGCGATTCCTCAATTCCTCGTTTAAGCGCATCGGAAACAAATGGCAAAAAAACCCCTCCGACTCACCCACGGTTGTGTCTGATCACACAGTGGCAGGCTGTGTCCGCAGCTTCCAAGGAAGGAAATAGCCTCGCTTCCCCCCCAATTTTTTTTCTGGCGCATGTGACCGCAACCCTAGATGAGTAGGGGTGAAGTGGTGAGGAGAAATTTATTTGAACATGTTCATAGGCATTGTCTTCTACACACTTCCACATTCATAAGACATTTCCCAGCCATGGAAGAGCCTGCCCCAGCCTGGCACTGCCCTCCAAAAGAAGGAGGGAGGGAGAAACCCTAGATGAGTAGAGGTGAAGTGGTGAGGAGAAATTTATTTGAACATGTTCATAGTAGGCATTGTCTTCTACACACTTCCACATTCATAAGACATTTCCCACATTTTCCAGCCATGGAAGAGCCTGCCCCAGCCTAGCACTGCCCTCCAAAAGAAGGAGGGAGGGAGAAAGCACCTGCCAAGGCAGCATTGTAGTATGGGGCAGGGCCAGTTGTGTCCTTCACCGTGCAGGGCAGGGCCCAGCACATCCTTTGCCACACTGTACAAGGCCAGGCGCATCCTTGGTTGGGTGAAGAGAAGACTGCCAATTGCTTGGGGGTGGGGTGGCATCGTGGGAGCAGCCACCCAGGCCATTGACCCATCAGGATTTTTCCCAGTGGCCTTAATGGCCAATCCACCCCTGACTGTTTTTTACTGCATGCTACAGTGCTGCAGAAGAAAAGTGAATAAATGCAAATATGGGCTTTCTTGCACATGAACTTTTGCGGCTTCTCATGGAAGCAATAGTGGTGGGAACTGCTTTGGGATCTGCCTGCGGTAGCATTGTATGTTCTTCCACCAGCTTGTGTGGATTGGAACAGTGCTAGAGGTTCTCTTTTTGTTCAGAGTTTTTTGGATACAAATACTCTCCCATAATTATATAACTTTTTAAAATCCCACCTTTAGCTCTTAGAACGGTAGATATCAGGAGAAGAGTCCTAGCCTAGCCTCCTTTCCCTGCTATGCTAGTTTTCAGTTTGTTTCAGTAGAGGAGAGTTCAATCCCATGAACCCTTACCAAAGTTGTACCATCTACACACCAGTTTTTCATCTCATTGAGATCCAGGCATCAGTGGTCCAAGAAAAGTTTTTATGCCTTTGCTTTTTTGTACCATCCAATCCAGTTCTGTATTGTTGCAATCGCTGTTGAAACTTGGACCCCTTCCACATTCTCATTTAACTTGTTGGTTAAGTTCCTGTTTCTTTGGGGGAGAGGTCTGTTCCACACATATTGTCAGGAGGCCCTATCCGGGTCCCTCCTAACTCCACCCGGAACCCACCCTGTGAGAATGGGGGAGTTGCTTGAGCCGTGGGAGGGAGAGATGTCCCAGAAGAGCACCCCCCGAACCCCGAGGTCCCGGCTGGGAAGGAGTGCCAGGCAAACCTGCCTACCGATGCCATCCTACAAATGAGCCCTTATGAGGGTTCGTCAAGGGTTCAAAAATCCTCCCTTGCCGCCCCACCCGGGGCTGTCCAATGACCAAGGGGGGATGCCGAGGAAGGAGCCCGGAACCCACCCTGTGAGAATGGGGGAGTTGCTTGAGCCGTGGGAGGGAGAGATGTCCCGGAAGAGCACCCCCCGAACCCCGAGGTCCCGGCTGGGAAGGAGTGCCAGGCAAACCTGCCTACCGATGCCATCCTACAAATGAGCCCTTATGAGGGTTCGTCGAGGGTTCAAAAATCCTCCCTTGCTGCCCCACTCGGGGCTGTCCAATGACCAAGGGGGGATGCCGAGGAAGGAGCGTCAGCTGGCCCTCTTGAAGGGGGCCCAACCGAGAAGGAGAGGGCTGGGGGAAGTTCACAGTGGGACCCAGACCCAATGATTGTATCCCCATGGCTTGGCTGCTTTAAGGTGTGGACGGCAGAACGGGCAGGGAGGAAGGGGAACAATAAAAAGCCGACAGGCAGAAACCATGGAGGATTGCCCGATCCCTATGAGACTGGATGTGAGAAGGGAGAGACAGGCACAGGCCCTATCTGCTCAAATGCTCCAAATAGGGGGAAAGCTGCCAACGTGGGTGGTGAAGTAACCTACCCTGGCGAAGTCTGAGGTGCAGCCTAGGCCTATCGAGTACTCCTTCCTCAACCTGGACCCGCTCTGCCAATAGGGTTGCCAAATTCTTTTTGGCCGGGAGCGGGGGGCTCCCGGCTGGCATCCTGTTTACCCCTCAAATGGCGTGGCCCCGCCCCCAGCGTGCGACGTCACTTCCGGGTGACGCACACGCGGGGGTGGGGTTTCCCCCAGGCCCAATTTTTGTCCCATCAAAAATCGGGCCGTCAAAGCAGGGGATTCCCCGCCCCCGGCCCGATTTGGGAACCCTATCTGCCAACCAGCCCCGCCGACCACACTTGGGAAACCTGACACATGTTTTACTCCTTCTAGTGGTTAATTCGATATCACAGAGGTTTATTTGCAGCATATCTCCCTGCAATTTAAATCTGCAGGGAGATACGATGAAGGAGAAAAGAAGAGAAGAAATTAGATTTATACCCCATCCTTCACTTGGAGTCTCAGAGTGGCTTACAATCTTCTTTCCCTTCCACTCCCCACAACAGACACCCTGTGAGGTAGGTGGGGCTGAGAGAGCTCTTGAGAGAACAGCTCTGAAAGATCTTGTGACTGACCCAAGGTCACACCAGCAGCTGCATGTGGAGGAATGGGGAATCAAACCCAGTTCTCCCAGATTAGAGTTTGCGCTCTCTTTTTTTAAAAAATTTTTCTTTTATTGATAAAACACCAAAGTCCAACAACTGAAACATACATATCATAAACTACCTTCTTTACAGCGAGAGGTGAGCCAGATCAACATTCCCGTTTCTCGTTGAGTCTGACACTCTTGCGCTCTTAAACACTACACCAAACTAGCTCTCAACTGGTGGATATGAATGTGTTGGAAAGACAAGTTTGAATTAGGTGGCCTATATATAATTCTGTATGACATTTAAATTAATCACCTTAAGGACATAGGCACCTCAAGGAACAAGGAGGAGATGGTAAATTCAGAGCAAATTTCAAATCAAAGATTTCCCCAGCTGTCACCAGACACCTTTATTTCATCATTGTGGTTCTAAGCCAGGGGTTCCCAATATTTTTGAGCACCTTTGGAATTCTCTCACAGGGTGCTAGGTGCACCAACAAAATGGCAGTCTCAGGAGTTAGCACCAAGCACAAAATGACTGCCATAGCAGCAGAGCCAACACAAAATCTCAGGGGGCATAAGTCTGATACTAACTGTTGAATATTTTAGGCATAAGCTCCATTCAACAGGATACCTTTTAATATGAACAGCCAATCAGATCTCCAGGGGCCAATCAGAAGCCCATTTGGCCCCACCTACTTTCTAAAAACACTTGGCAGGTGCCAGAAAAGGTGTCAACAGCCTCCATGTTGGGAACCCCTGTTCTAAGCTGAAAAGCAAGTTTATGTAGTATTGTTACCACCAACGGCCTACCCTGTTGTAGGGGGAAATTAGCTATGAGGCAGAGGTGGCCAGAGGGTATATACCAAGTTCCAGTCCAGTAGGAAGAGTCCAAATTTGAAGAGTGAATCAAATATTTTTTATTGAAGAATTTCCCTAATTACAAGCACACTAAGCATTCAAGAAAGAGCATATAATTCAGAACTAAGAAAACAGAGGTGATGATAGCGAATAGTAATGTCAGTTACGTGGGTTATACTACCTGTACAGATTTTCAGAGGCCCATGGAGAAGACATTATTTATTATTTATTTATTATTTTAATTTATAGCCTGCCCTCCCCACAAGCGGGCTCAGGGTAGCTCACAAATGGGGCGTAAGCCAATACATAAAAACAGATTAAAATTGTATA
>NW_015161986.1:154948-155238 GCF_001447785.1 Gekko japonicus | reverse complement strand
GGGCCCGTGCGGATCGGCCAAGGTTTCTGCGGGGCCCGGGTCTGTTCCGGGAGCTCATTCCACCAGGTAGGAGCCGCCACTGAGAAAGCCCTGGCCCTGGTTGCCGCCAGCCTGGCCTCCTTGGGGCCTGGGATCACCAGGAGATGTTGCGTCCCCAACTGTAGTGCCCGTAAGGAAACATATGGGGAAAGGCGGTCCCTTAGGTATGTCAGACCCTGGCCATATAGGGCTTTAAAGGTAAGAACCAGCACTTTGAAGCGAATCCGGTATGCTATTGGCAGCCAGTGCAG
>NW_015161986.1:151515-154716 GCF_001447785.1 Gekko japonicus | reverse complement strand
CATGTGCTTTGGTGGATATAAACATGGGAAAACAATGTGGACCAATGGAAGGCCTTGAGGGGCTTGTCTTAGGTGAAGACAAAAGATTTCCTGGACCAATGAGGGGTCCATGGGGGTGTGACACCAGGAGGAGTAAAACCTAGGTGTGACCAATGAAGTCCCAGAGGGGCAGAGTCTGGATGCACACTAGCGTTGATAAGATTAGCCAGGTGCTAGATGGCTCTACTAGAACTGGTTGAATGGATTCAATGACCATTGATGGTCCTGCCAAGGCAGGTTGAATAGGTCCCCAGGTTTACACAAAAGGTGGGAAATGGGTCCTGATTAGCATCAGGAAGGATTGTTAATAATTTTAATGTTTGATTGGTTTATCTCTGTATCCTGAGGGATGGGGCAGGAAGGACAGTTGTTTTAGACAAAAGAGGTTTCACATAGGTATAGGAGTCACACAAAAGGGACTATGTGCAGATTTGAGGACAGAAGAGCTATTTGCCAGGTGGCTACTGAATAGCTATAGAAGTGGAGATACTTTACCTGGAGGAACCCATTGTTATTCCATATGCATATCTCTGCTGAGTGGAGGGGGAAGGCTACAGATTGCTTCGAGAGATGCCTTGTGCAACCTGAAATGGAAACCCTTTTTGCAAAGCTATGGCTAGCTCTGTGGTTCAGGCTAAGAGTGTCTTCCTTGGCCTGAGTTTGTGGGTCTGTGGTTCAGGTCAGAAGTGGGGTGTCCCACTATTGGGCCTGCCCAGGAGTAAGGTAGCACCTCTGGGCTACAGTATGTGAGCAGGAGGTTCCAAGTTGTTCCATGACTGTGGATAATTTTGGCCAGGATGGTCATTAATATTCAACTTTGACAATTAATT
Organism: Gekko japonicus; assembly: GCF_001447785.1. Classification (NCBI taxonomy): domain Eukaryota; kingdom Metazoa; phylum Chordata; class Lepidosauria; order Squamata; family Gekkonidae; genus Gekko; species Gekko japonicus. The sequence continues at coordinate 153,847 of NW_015161986.1, read as the reverse complement.
ATGGAATAAGCTGACCTTTTCTATATTTGTTTATTAGCTGGTGGTGCTGGAGCTTTGGTCAAGTTACTCTTAGCTGGCAGTTTTAACTTGAAAGTGTAAAAACTGAGAATTCTGTCACCCTGTACCTGACCTTTTTTGTTCCATACAAAATATAGTTTTATTTGGGACAATAGGCACTTTGCTAGCTAATGCCTAGCTCCACTGCTCTCTGGTAATGGCTCTGCCATAATGGCTGCTACTACAACCTATGTAATTCTGGGAATGTATAAAGTCTCTCCCTGACCCAGATCACCCAGGCTACCCTGAATTTGTACCCACCAGAATTTGTACTCTAAGTAGGATCAGCCCTGGTTAGGACTTGGATGGGAGACCTCCAAGGAAGTCTGGGATTGCTACACAGAAGCAGGTAATGGCAAACTGACTCTGAACATCTCTTGCCGTGAAAACTCTATGGGATCACCATAAGTTGTCTGCAACTTGATGGTATTTTCACCCACAAGTCTTTCATCCACATAGGTACCTGCCCCACCATTGTTGTGAGTGTGTAGTGTCATCTGGCTGAGATTTCCTGGGTTATGAGGAAGATTATCTCAGGCTTCTGAGGATATAGACCCACTGTATATACTGGCCATGTGCTTTGGTGGATATAAACATGGGAAAACAATGTGGACCAATGGAAGGCCTTGAGGGGCTTCTCAGGTGAAGACAAAAGATTTCCTGGACCAATGAGGGGTCCAAGGGGGTGTGACACCAGGAGGAGTTGGGCTCCACAGCTAATTCAGTACAGTCTTGCAATGTTATTAGACTAGCTGTATGATCCTAGCTGTATGGAGGATTTTCTATTGGTGAGGACTAATGAAGTGGACAAGCTGCTTAGAAGGATGAAGCCCACCATCTCTAGGTTTGACCCTTGATCTTTGTGGCTAAGAGTATTGAACCAGGACAGGTTGTTGATTGAGTCAAGAAGGTAATGAACCCCTCCTTGGGTGGGGGTAATCTTGCTTGCCTGTCTGTCATGAGAGCTCTGCTTAAGAAGGGGTTCTTGAACCTGAGCGACCCAGAACAACTAACAGCTGCTGGACAATATTGTCTGTCTGTCATGAGAGCTCTGCTTAAGGTTCTTGAACCTGAGCGACTAAGAACAACTAACAGCTGCTGGACAATATTCCTTCCTTGGGCAAGGTTCTCAAGTGGATGGTGGCTATGCAACATCAGGCTGGATAGAGCAAATCCTGTTGACATTTCCATTTTATGGCATGGGTGATTTTTACAGGAAAACAAGCATCAGCTATGAGATCAATTCTGCTACTGAATTTCATTAACAAGCATCAGCTATGAGATCAATTCTGCTACTGAATTTCATTATTTTGATTGGGAGAATGGTATGTACATTTTTGTCCCAGGCATCATGAAAAAAAGCAGCTTTGAATAAAACCAGAGCAGTTATGGGGGGGGGGGGGGTTGTCTCCATCTTGTGTATGATTTTACCAATTTGGTTATCATTAAGGCAGGCGACAAGAGTTCAGCTGACATAAATCACATGTGTTTTGTAAAGTGCAGACAGGGTTGATCGTAAATCAACCTTCCTCCACCAGCATCAATCAATTCAGAAACCTGTAATAGCCTCATTTAAAACTGCCTTTTGGTTTTCCACAAATGCACACCAACGGCAGGAAAAGGGGGGAAGAACACTTTAAGCAATGCATGTGAATTTGGTGTATCTCCTTATAGGCTACTCCTGTGAGACCAACGTCACTGGTATTGCTGCAGGGTTTAAACACAGTACGGCTGCAAACACGTGGCAAGCAGAATCCGGTTTTAAAATCAAAAGAGGCATGTAGGCAGTGAACCCTGCTCTTCTCCGATAACCTCATGTCCCAGCAGTCCTTCTCCCTATTTCCATTTTTATCCTGCCCTTTCTCCAAGGAGCTCAGAGTGATGTCCATGGTTCTCCCCATCTCCCTTTCATTCTAACAGCGAGTTAGCCTGATGGTGGGTGACTGGCCAAAGGTCACTCCATGAACTTCATGGCTAAGTGGAAGAGTAGCAGTTATCTGACAAAGGGAGCTTTGAGTCTCAAAAGCTTATACCCCCAAAAATCTTGTTGGTCTCTACTAGACTCAGATCTAGCTTTTCTACTGCAGACAAGCATGGCTACTATCTTCAGACCCACTCCTCCACTTGCACCTGCTGGATGACCTTGGGCAAGCCATATTCTGTCAGAGGTGTTCTTGAAAGGAGCAGTTTCTGTCAGAGCTCTCTCAGCCCCACCTACCTCACAGGGTGTCTGTTGTGGGGAGGGGAAGGGAAAGGAGTTTGTAAGCCGCTCTGA
>NW_015161986.1:145210-151448 GCF_001447785.1 Gekko japonicus | reverse complement strand
TCCTCCTCCTCCTCCTCCTCCTCCTCCTCTTCTTCTTCTTGTGGAGTTTTTAACCTGGGACTCCTCTGTCACCACACTGGCTGCCCAGTGTTTTTCTCTCTGTCAGGATTGCTTTTCAAGTTGGAGCCCCAGATCAAAGGTAAAGGCTTAAAGAGAGGAGATTGAATGTCTCGGGAGGAGAGAGGGTTTTGTTCTCCTCACCCTATTTGTGTGTGTGTTTTTTTAATTGTCCTTTGCCTTTTTCTATGTGACCGGACAGTTTTAAACTCACAGAATGTGTTTATGGGCACGGGACTGCCAACATCACATCTAGTTTGGCCAATAGGGACAGCTTCAGAAAACATGATATGTACTCAAACTTAATGGGACTTTTCGCAATGAGCCAGTGTTACTTAATTGCAATGACCACTGTGCAATGAGGAATGGCCTCAATTGCTAGAAAGAGAAGATGTACCTCTGTTAAAATGTTTCACACAACACAGGAGATTCCCATTGACTGAGATTTTTTTCTGCTGTAGGATCATTATTTAATAGCTTTGGCAACATATTACATCTGACCTGGAACAATACAGGAGAGAGCTGTATGTTGTATACTTAGAATATCCCTCTGTGCCTGGTGATGAAGGAGAATGAAAAAGATAAGCAACAATAGATGTGTTTTATGGTTAATGGGGAAGAGGCCAAAAAAGACATGCTAGTCGGGAGGGAGGGCTACCCATTAGGGGCATCCCAACTTAGTTTAAGGAGGGATGTTTTTAAGTTTTGCATGAAAACCAAAAATATTCATTTCAATTTCACATTCCCTTTATTCAGATCACACATGAGATTATATGTGCACCATTTCCTTTTTCCTTGCACTGATTTTACCCATAAGAACTATGCATTTCCACCATTGTTTATGCATCAGTACACCAGCATGATATGTATATTATCCGTTGATGGCATTATGTTATATGTGTCAATACTCTGTCCACTGCATATGAAAAACTTACATTACAAGTGAATTTTTTAGGGGAAAGAAACAGTGCAAAGTGTAGGTCTCCCAGACTAATTGACTAAAATGTAGATTAATATAAAGACAATGAGATAAAGAGCATATGCTCATACTGAGTTCCCGCAGTGCCCCATAACATGTAGTAGAATGTGAGGACTGGTATCAGCCTAGTCTCTTCACACACACAAAATGAGATTCCCCTTGAAAAAAACCCCGCATATAGTTCTGCATCTGAAAGATGAGCTCTACAGCCTGTAACTGAATGGCTCGCTTAATTTTCATGTATTTTAGGAATTCCCCATGATTTCCATGAAGGGGATTATTAGGTGTAGAATTGAAAATAAAACGGCCAGCATTTGTAATACCTCTGTATAGAACTATGGTGTGGCTTCATTGAAAGAACTGTGTACAGTTCTAGTTGACATATCTCCAAAAAGTTATTGAAGAACTGGAAAATGTGCAAAAGAGGGCAAGCAAAAATGATTATAGGTTTGGAGCAGCTTTCCTGTAAACGCTAAAGAATCTGGGACTGTTCCAGGGGTCGTTTTGTAGAAAAAGAGCCAGGGGAACTCATTAGCATAACTCATTAGCATATGCCACACCCCCTGACATCACTGGAAGTGTGTCATAAGGCCACACACCCCGCCCCCAACGGTCCCGACCGCCAGCCTTGCAGCTCCACTGCCGAGCCCCATGAGGGGCCCGGTGGTGGACCTGCAAGGCCGGCGGGAGTGCAAGGAAGCCCCGCGAAGGCCCTCCCTGGCCCCAGGCAGGCAGGGGTGGGGAGAGGCAGGAAGGAAGCAACTTACCCTCCCTCTTCTCCTGCCTCCTCCTGGCTGAATGCGGGCCGGAAGAAGGGCGGTCGGAAGCAGGGGGTGGGGCTTCGTCATGTGCCCCGCCCCCTGTACCTCACCCGGGGGAACTGCGATCCCCCACGATTCCCCCGAAATGACCTCTGGACTGTTCAGTTTAGAAAATGTTGACTGAGGGGATGGCATCACAGAGGTTTATAAAATTATGCACAGGGCAGTAAGAGTGAGTAGAGAGAACTTTCCCCCCATCTTCCAAAAGACTAGAACTCAGGAGCACCCAGCAAAGATAATAGGCAATAGGTTCCATACAGATAAGAACACCTAGTTCTGAGTCCAGTAGCACCTTAGAGACCAACACGATTTTCAGTGAGGCAGATTCATAGGGGAAAGATCTGTCAGTATCGTGACTAACGGGAACTTCCATGTTCTGAGGCAACACTGGAGGAGGCAAAATCCATAGTGACTAAAGGGAACTTCCATGTTCAGAGGCAACATCAGAGGAAGTCCTTGACTTCTATGCCCTGTTTGTTGGCCCTCCAGGGCAATGGGTTGGCCAGTGTGTGAAACAGGACGCTAGACTAGCTGGACTTGGGTGTGATCCAGCAGGGCTTTTCTCATGTTCTCATTACACAGTAATTGGCAAACAAAGTAACACCGTGATAAACAGTGCCCCAAATCCAGTAATTTCTTACTAGATTTCTGATATGTATTCCAATGAAAAGCAGAGGTTGTTTGAAACGGTGAGTGCCTTTCTTTGCAGAGTCTTCCTTGGTGGAAGCCAGATGTGCAAAGCAGGCAGAGTTACAAAAGCAAAAGTGAGTGTTAAGAGCATGGGTGCCAGGGGAACAGGAGGTCCGGGGTACAGATCCAATTAATGGGTCCGAGCCATGGTGGGCGCATGGGTGTGTGTGCCAGAAGGGATCCCTGCCTAGGGTGCAAAATAAGCTGGAGCCGGCCCTGATTCCAATATCCTTCAGGTCATAGCACTGCCCAATTCATTTCCGCAGACCTACCCTATTTGAGTCTGCCTTCCTTTGCAAGTGTGGAGAGATGGGTGTCCTTATACTCCAGAGCTGTGACTGTGTGTCATTGCACATGTGGAGTTTGGGTATGGGAGAAAAGTTTTGTAGACGTCTTGAATGATATCTTTTTCCTTCCTGGTTCTAATTTGGGAGAAGAAAGAGGGGGGCCAAAGGACATTTCCTGCAAGTTGTTAAATTAATTTCGTTCTGATCCTCTAAGCCACTTGGGTGCATTAATGTTTTTGGCTTCCTCTGTGGTCTTGTTTTGCAATAGTGGGAGAGGCATCACAATGCCGCATGCTCTTCTTGCAGATATGATTATTTGAAATAAATGCTGCAAAGAACTCTTTGGGGTTTCTTCTCAAGATCACTTGGAATGGCATAATTGACGACTGACTTGCTTTTGCCATTCAACTGGCAGTAAAGGGTTGGAAAACATTGACAGTTCTGTGCTAAGCACTTTTTAAAATTCTGAATAATTTGAAAATGAAGTGTTTTCACAATTGCTAAAACAGACCTAAATCTGTTTGTAAACACACTTTGGAAAAGTACAGGCTTTCTCAGGGCTTTGTATGAGGAGGTAGTGCAGAGACCTGGAATCTGTCTTCAGTGTCAGATAAAGCAACAGTCAAGAAGAATGCCTCCTTGCTGATGATCTCACCTCCTTGGAGGAAGAGGGAGATAGAAGTGTGATGGTTATGGTTTGGCCTTTTGTTTTTGAATGGTTGGCTGCCAGTGTTTTGTCAGGACACTGAAGTTTACACAGGCAGCAGCATGAGGTGGTAGAACCGCTTAAGAACCCCTAGGGGACAGGGGTGTAGCCAGAAAATGTTGGGTGGTGGGCACTGAGAAATCCGGAGGGGGAGGGAGGGAGGGGGGGGGAGAGAGGGAGGGAGGGAGAGTTGGAAGCTGCTTACAGAACGGCTCCCCTACCAGCAGCCAGAAGAGGAAGAGGACTCAGCTTCAAGGGGGTGGAAGGCTGCCATCCACTCCTCCCCCCTGCCACCCTCATGACTTGTAGACAAGGAAGCCAGTAGATGAGGAATAGGACTCGGCTCCCCCTTTTAAACATGAAAGAGGACTTGACTCCCCCTTTTAAATGCTACTCAAGCAGTGAGCCTGCTCACAGCAGAGGAAGAGTACTAAGCTTGGCAGTGGCTTCACTGCACCTGCACCAGCCCAGCCATGTGACCTGTTGTCATGTGATCTGGGCTGACTTGGGAGGCATCATGGGGAGGGGCCATGGCTCAGTGGAAGAGCATCTTCTCAGGTTCAATCCGTGGCATCTCCAGTTAAAAAGCACCAGGCAGTAGGTGAAGTGAAAGATCTCTACCTGAGACCCTGCAGAGCTGCTGCCAGTCGGAGTAGACAGTATTGACCTTAATGGACCTATAGTCTGATTCACTACGAGGCAGCTTCATGTGTGTTCAAGATTGTGGCCAATGAATTGAACCTTTGAATGTTCACAAAACAGAACTCCATGGAAATAGGAAGACTAGCCTAACAAGGAGAAAGGTTCTATCTCCTCTTTTGTGTGCCATGCTGACTTGCTGTTTGCAGGGGGGTTTTAACCTAGAAGAAAGTTTAAAAAAAATCTCCACTATCTTTTTCTTGAAGTCAAACGGCTCCTTCTATCATCATCATCATCATCATCATCATCATCATCATCATCATCATCATCATCATCATCATCATCATCATCATCATCATCTAGTTTTTTTATTCGCCCATCCTTGCTACTGCAGGGCTCTGGGTGATGTACAGCAGTAAATAAAAACATAAGAACTCTACAATTAAAATATAACAGAACCAATACATAAAGTTAAAACTCCAGATGGCAAACTGAAATCACTCCCCATTCCAGACTGCCCAGCTAGCTCGTGGGCAGGGGAGGAAGAAGGAGTCAGCTAGAGTGGAAACCGTTGTTGTCCTCAACCAAACGCCTGGTGGAACATCTCTGCCTTACAGGCTCTGTGGCCTTGTTCTATGTGAATGGGGCCCAACTGCCATCTCTCATAGGCTGGGATATGTAGTAATCTTTTCAAGTGAAGCACTGTTTTGACCACAATTTCACCTCCATTAATGTGTAAACTCAAAGGTGATTAGAGTATGTTAAAGATGAGTTAAACCACATTCACTTATCTTTGTGCATTCATGGGGCTTATTTATCATTCGCCTCATCTCTTCCCTCTGCAGCAGAATTCTCCATTAGCTTCTCTGGGAAATTTGCCTGATCAAGAACAGCAGAAGGGAGAGTTGCTACAGATTGTTTTTCTTCTACCCATGTTGAAAATAACAATAATAAATATAAAAATTTCACATCATAATAATTTTGGCAAAACAAGAAAAACATGTTAGTGTAACTGCACAGTTATAAGGGAAAGTACATCAGGAATTTCATATTGTTTCCAGATGTCTAGCACCATAAATGATTCCCCCCCCCCCCGCGGCTGCCTCTTGGAACCGTAACAGGAATTTTCTCAACATTTCACACAGGAATGGATAGGTCACATGGATTTGGGTGCATGTATTGCAGTCACACAATGCTTTTTCCAGCAGATAAGGCATCTCAAGCAAGGGGGTGTTCCTTGCATGCATTGTTCAATACCAACAGATTTGGAATGCAGCTGGTCTGAAATTCAGCTGCAAGGGGGCTGACAGCAATGCACCACAGTGATCTTATTATTCCCATACATACATAAAGATGAATTTGAATTTCTCCATCCCTGCTGTTTTGAAAGCCAACCTAGTGCCGTGATCAGAGTGTTGGACTACAACTGCAGAGAACTGGGTTCAAATCCCCACTGAGCTGTGAAACTCACTGGGTGACCTTGGGCCAGTTACTCTTTCAGCCTAACGTACCTCACATGATGATACAGATAAAATGGACAAGGAGAGAAATATGTACACTGATTTGAACTCTTTGAACATAAGAACATAAGAGAAGCCAATGTTGGATCAGGCCAATGGCCCATCTAGTCCAACACTCTGTCACACAGCGGCCAAAAATACCAGGTGCCATCAGGAGGTCCAGCAGTGGGGCCAGGATACTAGAGGCCCTCCCACTATGCCCCCCCAAGCACCAAGAATACAGAGCATCACTTGCCCCAGCCTGAGAGTTCATATCGATACCTTGTGGCTAATAGCCACTGATGGACTTCTGCTCCATATGCTTATCCAATTTCCTCTTGAAGCTGTCCATGCTTGCAGCCGCCACCACCTCCTCTGGCAGTGAATTCCATGTGTTAATCACTCTTTGGGTGAAGAAGTACTTCCTTTTATCTGTTCTAACCCGACTGCTCAGCAATTTCATTGAGTGCCCATGAGTTCTTGTATTGTGAGAAAGGGAGAAAAGTACTTCTTTCTCTACCCGCTCTATCCCATGCATAATCTTATAAACCTCAATCATG
>NW_015161986.1:139315-144898 GCF_001447785.1 Gekko japonicus | reverse complement strand
CACCACCCTGAACAACTTCATGTCATCTGCAAATTTAGCCACTTCACTGCTTACTCCCAACTCCAAATCATTAATAAACAAGTTAAAAAGCATCGGACTGAGTACTGATCCCTGTGGTACCCCACTGCTTGCCACCCTCCACTGAGAAAATTACCCATTTATACTAACTCTCTGTTTCCTATTAATTAGCCAGTTTTTGATCCACAAGAGGACTTGTCCTTTTATCCCGTGACTATTGAGCTTACTTAGGAGCCTTTGATGAGGAACTTTATCAAAAGCTTTTTGGAAGTCAATGTAAAAAACATCTGTTGGGTCCCCCTTGTCCACATGTTTGTTCACTCCCTCAAAAAACACTAATAGGTTAGTGAGACAAGATCTTCCCTTACAGAACCCATGCTGAGTCTGCCTCAATAGGTTTTGTTCGTCCATGTGCCTACTAATTCTTTCCTTAATAACAGTTTCTACCAACTTACCTGGTATCAATGTCAGACTGACTGGCCTGTAATGTCCTGGATCTCCTCTGGAACCCTTTTTAAAGATGGGAGTGACATTAGCTACCTTCTAGTCCTCAAAAATGAAGGCAGATTTTTTTTTAGATTTTTTTTTATTTTCATACTACAAGATTAACAACTACAAAGACTAACAACACTACAAATACTACAACACTAGACTAAAACCTAAGCTATACAAGGATCATATAAAAAGATTAATCATTAGCTTAAACAAAGTTCCCTTTATGTTATAATTATTGGAATGGCGTAGTTTCTTATCGCTTTTCTACCAACTAACGTTTAAAAAATTAAATCAGGTAACTATGGCTTAAATAATTTGACTTTCAGAGTTATATTATTTCGGTTTCTTTCTTCTGAACTTTTTGTCAAAATTCCATCAGACCTTTGGGACTTTGGGGGCGCTGCCCCTTTCTCTGGTTCTCGCCCTCTTCTGGATTGTTGCCTGTTGTACTTTGCATGCTTTCCGATTGATATGCACTGCTTTCTTCTTCCCGATCTTTTTCCTCTGCTGGTCTTTTGTCATATGCTAGTCCTTGTTGCTGTTCCAGAAACAGCTTCTCTTTAAAGACAGAGTCCATCTTTTTTCTTTTTTTTAATCTTTATATTTGAAGACAAGTCCCTCTGATCTCTTTGAGAATCTCATCATTTTCCCCTCGACAGGTTTATTTTTCTTGATAAATTCTGGATATGTCCAATGGATAATATCCATATCGCTTTATAATACATCCACTGATAAACCTGTCCTTAGGGCCAACGCTTCACAAGATTTGCTTCAGATTCTCATCCTTCCAGTCTTTGTTGAATTGCTTTTGACTTGGCTTCTTCACTGCTTTTACCGTCTCCATACTTTACTTGATTCAATCCGAAATCACGGTTGCCTCTAGCCCCTTCCGTTGCTTGGAAAGATCGCATAAGGTTGTGGGGGGGGGACGAACTCCCTCCCCCTACTTCATTACAGAATGGGGCTTTGAGGCTCTGGATGGGCGCTTATCTGCATAGCCAGTTAGAGAAAAACAACACTCATGCTTCATTCCACGCCAGCTGCAGTGGTAGAGAGAGCTTTGAAGTTTTGCTTGATCACTTGCTCGCTCATTCGGTGTGCACCTCTTAGTGCCATTTTGGTGCTGCTGCAGCCTTGATTCCTTGGCCTCAGCCTTGGAAGAGGCACCCCTCATGCCCCAGGCTGGGAGTCCCCTACAAGGACTCCGGGGGGGGGTTTGGATCAACCGACCCCCCTCTCATCTGCCGCGTCACGGGCCGCTTCCATCAGAGCTCGGATGGAGCGTGCCCACCAAGGAATGGAGGCAGATTTTAATGAAAGATTACATATTTTTGTCAGGAGATCCACGAGTTCACATTTGAGTTCTTTCAGAATTCTCAGATGTATGCCATCCGGTCCTGGTGATTTATCAGTTTTTAAGTTTGGATGAAATGTGGGAATAAAGTATCAGTAGATCCCTAAATTCCTTTTCCGTTTTGGTTCAGTCTTGTGTGCATTGGCCCTGTGATTTATTTTTTGTGCTCTTTCCTGTTACCTGTGAGACAATAAATCAACAGTTGGGAAACAGTCACACATCTCCTGAACTGCAAAAATCTACACTGCTAGGGTTGCCATTCCTGGAGATTTAGGAGTGGCAGTTGGGAGGGCCAAAGGGAAGGGAGCTTGGCAGGGATGTCATGTCATAGTTTCCCCTCCTGAGCTGATATTTCCTCCAGGGGAACTGGTCTCTGTATCTTTGAGGTCAGTTATAATTTGAGGAGAACTCCAGCCCCTACCTGGAGGAGGCTGGCAAACCTAGCTGGCTCCTGCTTTGTTCCCATGAACAATTCAAAATGGTTGTTTTTGACTGGGAGAGCCCTTCATGGGCGGGGCCCAATGATCTTCCTCTATAATTACAGAAATTACAATCTTCTTCAAATGCTCTTCACTGGTTTGACCCACCAATGGTATTGAGGTGGACGGTGACTCGAGAGAGACCCTTTCCTCTGTGGTGCTGCTGCTCTGTAACGCTCTTTCTCCAGAAGAGGTTGTCTGGTGCATTCTCTATAGGCCTCTTAAGTGTCAAGTCTTCTGTTTCATTCTGATTTTGACAAAGCTTTGGTTAATTTACTTCTGTTCCTTGAGAATGGTTGTGGTTTATTTTGTGTGACTGTTAGTCGGACGCTTTGGGAATTTTGTTCAAACTGGATGAAATGCTGAAGTTCTGTAATCAGATCTGTAGTGGGTTTTAAAAAAAAACCTTAATGGCAGCTGCGCAAAGGGGAGAGTATTTGGGGGAGTGTGGGGGAAGGACTGAATGCTCCCCTCTCCATTCCATTTCCTCAACCTGAAGTGCTCCTTCTCAGCAGCATTTTGCCACATTGGGGTAGATAAATCGGCTGCCTGTTTGTAGCTGTGTATTTTTCCCAATAGAACAAATGGCAGCCCCAAGATCACAAAAAGAGTGCAGGGAGAAGGGTTAAATCTCCCTCCTTAGACACAGCAGCTCCTGTCTGAATCATCCACAGTCTCTCCATAGTAAAAGTAAGTGATTTTTTTAAAAAAGTGGCGAAGATCTCTTCACAGACCTGCTAGCCTTTCATCTGGTGGGACAAGGAGTTGATAGTTTTGGGTCCCTCCCCCCCCCAACTGATTGCTGTTTATTTGTCATACGTTTTTTGTAATTACTTGCTTTGAACAATGATTTTGGAAAACTGGAACATAATTATAAGAATACACTTTTAGTTAGGACTTGTCCACTTGCAGTGCCATCTTAAGCAGTGTTAGACTCTTCTAGGCCCATCGATTTCAATAGACTTAGAAGGGTGTAACTCTTCTTAGGTTGGCACTGTAGGTCAACCAGCCCTTGTTGACTTGCAATGGAAGCCTGGTTATTATAAGCCCTAGAATGTGGTAGGTCCCATGCACACACAAATGAAAGGCCTCCTCCCTGCAGTCAGAAAACCAGCACAGCACAAAGGGGACTGGGCTGGAGCCTTTCTTTCCAATATGCTAGTTTTTAACTTGCAGGAAGGCTGGGGTAACAGTCAAAACACCCCTTGCATTCTGAGATATGCATTCTATGATGGAGTAAGTCATTAGGGTGTGTTTATTGAAATCACAACATTTTGAGCCCTTTTTCTAGCACAGACACAGTTAAATCAGCAGGGCTTCTCTGGAGTGCAGTGTTTGATACCCTTGGATTTGGACTACAGCTGTTTCTCAGCTCAGTTTCTCTGGAGTGGAACCATTGCATTTGAGGGGAATTTGAAAGCTACTTCTGTAATGTCCAGTCTCTGACAACTCAGTCACTCCTTGACAATACAGCTATCAGTGGGTGAGCATGCATGTATGAATTTTCCTTTTCAATAAAATATTTTAGAGGGAGATATTGAGTTTATATTCCCTGCAGTTTGGACTCAGGAATTCCAATATCATTGGTATCTGCAAAATCAATAATGAAATAACAAAAATGGATGACAAGAACTTAAACAGAAATTAAAATGAATTTGGAAAACTGGAACATAAATATATTTTTACAGAACAAATGAATACATTTTTAGTTAGGGATTGTTGTCCACATAGGCATGATGTATACCTTTTTTCAGGGGTCATTTCATAGAAAAAGAGCTGCAGGAGCTCATTAGCATAACTTATTAGCATATGCCACACCCCCTGACACCACCGGAAGTGTGCACCAGCCCCTCTGACAGGCAGAAGCACCTGGGATCCATTCTTCCCCCCCTCTCCCTTCCCTTCGCCTCCAAGTCGGGCGAAGGAAAAGGGAAGGGGGGAGGATCTCAGGCGCTTCTGCCTGACAGAGGTGCTGGCGTGCCCACAGCTAGCCTGGGTGAATTATAGAATCATAGACTCATAGAGTGGGAAGGGACCTCCAGGGTCATCTAGTCCAACCACCTGCACAATGCAGGAAATTCACCCACACACCCCAGTGACCCCTGTTCCACACCCAGAATATGATTTCAAAAACCTCCATGATCACTGGGGGCCAAACTGGCCTGGAGAAAAATTGCTTCCTGGCCCCAAAGTGGCGATCAGCATTTCCCAAGAACTAAGCACTGATGCAACCCTTCCTGCTTCTCTCGTGATTTGCCTAAGTTCACACAATCGGCATTATGATCCTTTTAAAGTTGAAAGCATGATATAAATGCAAAGGACTATCTGTAAGATTATCTGTAAGACACAAGACCAGGACGCATCTCACTTCTGGCAATCACTTGGAGAGACCCTAACACTCAGCTTCCATTGCCCCACACACACCCCACACTGGAACAAGAACATAATATCAGGCCATACCACATTGCAATAAAGCCCCTACAACTGTATACAGAAATACAGAAATACTTCCCTACCATTTGCCACAACTAGCCCACCACACAACAAGAAGAAGAAAAGATAGGATTTACACCCCGCCCTTCATTACCCAAGGGAGTCTCAGAGCGGCTTACAAACGCCTTTCTCTTCCCCTTCCCACAACAGACACCCTGTGAGGTAGGTGGGGCTGAGAGAATTCTGACAGAAACTGCTCTTTTTCAAGAACGGCTGTGCCAGAGCTTGTGACTGACCCAAGGTCACATCAGCAGGTGCAAGTGGAGGAGTGGGGAACCAAACCCGGTTCTCCCAGATTAGAGTCCGCACACTTAACCACTACACCAAACCACGACACAACCACGATCAAGACTCCTAAGTGGACCAACAGACAGGCATACACTTGTTTGAGAAACTATTACATTACAACACCTCTGGAACATTACAGATCAGTAGAGGCAGCACTGCACAGTGGTCAGAGTTGCAGATTGATGTGGGGAGACCCAGGTTTGTATTCCCACTCTGCTGGCTGAGTGACCCCGGGCCAAATCTCCCCTTCTCTACCTAACCTACCCCACAGGGTTGTTGTGAGGATCATGGGCAGGGTCCCCAGCTTCCCTGGCAGGAACACTATGTTAAGAAATCTCTCACAATTATGCAGCCATAGCAGGCAGGAGGGAAGGAGGCAAATACCTCCAGCGCCAGAGACTTGTAGAAGAAGAGTCAAACTTTGGGGACTCACCCGTGCACCAGAGGGCCAAGGCA
>NW_015161986.1:104193-138938 GCF_001447785.1 Gekko japonicus | reverse complement strand
AGGCGAGAGGTGGGCAAGCAGAAGAGGCGAGAGGTGGGCAAGCAGAAGAGGCACTCAGCCAGCCGCACAAGCTGTGTGCAAAGAAACTCCCGCCAACCCAAGCTTCAGGGCTGTCTCATTAAAGGAGTGCGGAGGCCAGACTCGCAAATGAGAAAAAGCAAGCTCAGGGTTCGTGGGTCGCATTTTGGGCTGTGGAAGAGGAACCGGCTCCATTCCTGGAGTTCTCTCGAGTTCCTGCGCCTTTGGTTTTGCTTTTTGCCAATCCGCCTCCCAAGACTGCTCCAGGTGCTCCAGTCTGAGGGCTGCTGGGGGCGGGGCTCAAGTGCTCATTACTTGTGGAGCTGAGGCTCAATGTCTCCAGCTGTTCCGCCACCTTCCCTTCCCTTGGTTTGCTCGGGGAGCCCGAGCAAGCTGGCTGCTGGAGGGAAGGAGAGGCGGTTTAAACCACCTTCACTTCCCTTGGCTTGCTCAGGATCCCCGCGGCTGCAGAGAGCCCGAGCAAGCCAGCTGCTGGAGGGATGTGCATTCAGTTCGTGTGAACCAAATGCACCCCTGATAATGGCCCATTGGGGCCCCTTTCAGGCTGCTGCGGGCCAAATCAGATTCTCTGATCTGAATCGGCTTCCTGCAGTTCGGCCCCATTATATCCTATGGGCCATTGAAGTCAATGGCAAAAACATAGGGTATATTCTGGGGGCTGGAGGAGAGGGGGTTGAGGGAAAGGCTCCAAAATCGCAGGGTAGCTGCTGGAGCCTCTCCCCAAGATATCCGCCATGTTTCAGGAACATTGAACCAGGGGGTCGAATTATACGGGCCCCCAAACAGGTTGCCTCCCATCCCCTCCATTGTTCTCTATGGTGGGGGAAAAATTACCAGAGCAGTTTATGCCGGCTAAAATGCCCCATCTGAACGCACCCAATAAGGGGTCAATAACAGCTACTGGAATGTGCCAAATAAAACAAAAAAGCCTTCACCCACTGCCAGAAGACAGTAAATGGAAAATGAATAAAGAACAAATTAAGTGTAGTGATCAGAATTAATAATCAGAATTTATAGACATCCCCTTATATCTAACAGTGTTAGGAAACTGGTAGTTTCTGGATGAGCCCTAACATCACCTGAACTTAGTTCTAGAACAAGGCTTAGAGTCTGCAGGTTTGCCATAGATGCTCTTTACATTAAAAAATTTTTTTAAAGAACCAGCCGTCATTCTGGCAGTGTTTACCTATGGACCCAGAAACAATGTACTGAAAATATTACATTAAGTACATTGGACAAAATTAACCCATGCCTGCTTAACCCTGGCTGTTAAAAGCCAACCCAAGCAAGGAAGTCATACAGCACTTACAGTAGTGAGGTGTGCTCAGACATTAATGGTGACTAGGGGGAGAAGTTTCAATTGAAGGGGAACCTCCAGGGATGTCTTTCAGTGTGCTTTTGGTGATCGTTTCATACAATGAGATTCTAGGTAAGGGTGTGTGCCCTCAGTCTTTAAGAGCTGTGAAAGAACATGAAGGAGAGTTTCTGAGATGTGTCAGGCCTTAACTGTCCGAGCCATTAAGCAATGTATAAGTCAAAATCTCCATCTTGAATTGTGCCAAGAAAGCCCATATGATGGTGGCAAAAGTGTGTGATGTGCTTTCAGTTACCTGTCTCTGTCAGGACATAGGCCACTGCCTTTCCTGGAAGCCTCCCCTGGAACCTTCCAGAATCTGGACAGCCATCATGGTCCAACAGAATAGATTAGTCAACCTGGCTTCAAGGCTTATTTATTTATTTTAATATATATCCAACCTTTCCCCAATGCCCAAAGGCAGCTTGAAAAAATACATACATAGTTAAAATTTAAAACACATAAATTAATGCACATCAGGTTAAAACTGCAAGTCCTGCAACATATGTCACTACCAGCTGCCAATCAGAGGCATTTGTTTGTTACTTCTACCAAAGGCACATTGAAATGATTCTGCTTTGCATCTTTTATGGGAAAGTGCATGATCTTTCCATCCCATAACCAGCAGGCTTTTCCAAAGAGTGGATATGACTGCTGAAAACAAGCATGCAGACACTGTGGATGAGAAGACCTCCAAATAGAGGAGACTATCAGAGATGAGGTGCCTGATGGCCTTAGTTGGTGCATGGGATGATGTGGAGAAAGGCAGTCCCTTAGATATGTGGGTCCTAGGCCACCAAGGGCTTTAAAGGTAACAACCAGAGTCTTGAATTGTGCCTGGAAATAAATAGGTAGCCAGTGAAACTGCTGATGTGCAGGGGTTATATGAGCATACTGGCATAATCTAGTGGCAGCATTCTTTACCAACTGAAGTTTCTGAGCAACTTTCAGGGGCAGCCCACATATAGCATATTACAATAATCTAGGGTTGCCAGGTTACCATAGAGATTGCCCAAATATCAGAGTTTCACCCCCAGATGTCCCTGACATGCCTACATCACTTCCGGGTGATGGCAGCATGTTGGAATGGGCACTTACGGTTTTACCAGAAGTGGCCCAAAAACATCATTTGGGGGTTGGATTTCCCCCCTGGAGGCCATCTGGCCAGCCGCGGAAAGCACCCCCCAAAAGCAGGGGTTCCCCCACCCCTGGTGGGGGTCTGGCAACCCTTCAATAATCTAGGCTTGAGGTTACAGTGGCATGGATCATCATGACATGGGAAAATGTGTTCAAATAAGGGGGCCAGTTGGTGTACTTGATACAGATAATAGAAAGCACTCCTAGCTACTTCTGCAGCTTGCTTACAAAAAGATAACAGAAGTTATTTTACTAAAAAAAATATCTAAGTAACTCTTTAGCCACCTCCAATGGGCAAGGTTCTAGCAATTATAAAGTATTCATACTTTCCATTGATGGCCATAAAGTGAATGGACAAATCATGTTAACTCATCTCTGACATTTTTTCTCCAGGAGGCCCTCAGTTCTACATATTGCCTAGTTATGTAAAAGAAGCTTGTCGGCGGGGTAGCCATTCAACAGTTATACTAACAGACCTGAATCTCCAGGGATGTCAGTCCGATGCCTTTCACCAGTCTAAAATACCCTGAAAGAAAACAAAAGCATGTCATGTTTTATGATCTTGGGTGAACAAGTGCCATTGATGGATATGCCATCAGAAGAATATTGGTGGAGGGAGGGAAAACGCACATAAATGGTTAACAAGGTAATGGTAAGAAATATTGACCTTGATTTGTTTAGCTAAGATGTAAAGATTTCTGAAGGTCAAAGGTTTCCTTGTGTAGTGTTTTGGAGTCTAACTGTGCCTGACCCTCTAACATTAAGCTGCTGTGGCCTGCAGTTTTGAAGAGTGAAGCGAACCAGGGGGAAAAGGAGAAGGGGGGAGAGAACAGGAAATGGAGTGAGGTGTTTCAGGAAGTTGTCAGGAGTTGACTGATTGATTCCAGATGGAAAGGGTCACCCTCCATGACCCAGGAAATACTCACTGGGGGAAAGCAGTTGGATGGTGAAAGGGGAGGGCCTGGGAGTTAGAGACTATGGTGGAATGTCCGCTTCCTTTTGAAAAAGCCATGGACTTTTAACTCTTCGGCATAAAGCATGGGTGGTGGTGGTGGTGGTGGTCTGTGTTCAGCTAGAGATTTAAGGAGCCTGGGTTAAGTAGCAATTTCATACCTCCAATTTTAAGTGGCCTTTCGTCATAGTGTACTGAACAAGCCGTTGAAAGCTTTGCCATGAAAGAAACCAAGAGTCCAGCCCTATGAAAAATAGAATTGCCTTGATGGATCTAGCCAAATGTCCATGTAAAACTGTATCACAGTGACATGCCACATGCTCCAGCCTACTCACTAGCAAGTTACGCCCATCCACTATTGTTTGGCCCTGACATCTAAAACTCATAAGAATAAGAATTCAGGCTAGACTGAAGTCCAACATTCTGTGTCCAGTAGGGAGTCTTCAGATGCCTTTGAAGCTCATAGGCAGGAGATGTTTTAACAGCCACACCTTGAAGTAAATCTGGAAGCCTACCTATCGTAGTTAATAGCCCCAGAGTGACTATTAACCACAGTTGCCAGCAAATAAATGCTTAAAGATTAAACTGAATGGCCATTGTGCCTTCTTGATGTCATGACTCATCGCCTATTACAGTGGAGTAAATCAGAGCAACTAGGATTTCAAAATTTCAGTTTTCCCTTCAGGGCCAATTCCCAATTGCAAAGTCGGGGTGGGAGAGGAGATTGCATCAGAGCTAGTTTTGCTGTATGAAGTAGTGTTTGTCTAAAACACAAATAGTGAATAGCACCCTTGAACGATTAAAAAAAAGTTCACATTCTGTCAGGCATTCAAAATTGTTCTAAATTTTATTGCAAATGTTTTACATATTACTGTTTTTGCATTGTTTCCCCACAATTATCCTTGTCCCACTCCCCCATCTGCCCAATTCACCTGATGGGGGTGGGGGATAACTTACAAAAGGAATGCTTTCCCTGTTTGTCTTGATCCTGCTGAGTGTGCAGGACATTACGAATGTTAAGCATTTTATTGTTCAAGTGGTTGCTGAAGTATTACTGGATGAGAGCACAAGTATGAACATAGCCATAGATTATGTGCACGTGTCTTCAAGCAGAGGACAGACAGACACTCACCTGTCAGGAATGCTCTAGCTTTCTATTGCCTGCATTTATCAGGGGTTAGACTAGATATCCTCTGAAACACCATCCAGTGCTATAATTCTGTATGTACATGAGACTGTTCATTGAATATGTTCTGTGCAACATATGTTTCTATGATCCAATGCATGATATTTAGGGGGTTTAATCTAGGGTTACCAGGTCCTATCTGGCTGTTGGCAGGGGGATCCTGCCTCTCTTCCGGGATCTTCTAGCACACCCGAAAACTAGAGCGTCACCCCCTGATGTCCCCAATGCGATGATATTACTTCTTGGTGATGTCATTGTGACAGGGATGTCGCAGCGCAATGTGCCTGTTTGGGGGTGGGGCTTCCCCTGCCAACCATTTGGCCAGTGGTGGTCTGGAGCCCCAGAAATCAAGGGTAACCCTGCTCGGACTGGGGGTCTGGCAACCCTAGTCTGAGACATTTGGGCTCCATCGACTATAATATTCGTTCACAAATTCAGTTGGGACACCAGGCTCCTGGGTTAAGAAGATCTCACAAACCTTCCACCCAGCTTTTCTATGCACAGTCACTGTGTGCTGCATATTCATACATACATACTGTATGTATGCAGTAAATAGGTTTACAATGCAGATATGTGTTTATATGTACACACTCTATGGGGTGGATCAAATACGTATGCTCTCAAAGCGTGGCAGGACGGGCAGTCTGTGATCAGGTCTCCTAAGGCTGGCAGCCATGCGGGCACCCAGAGTGCATCTCCTCATGCTATTTTCCTGACTGAAATGTATCACCTTCTGGTTAGTATTAGCCATGCTGGAGGGAAAAAGTACCCATACTGTAATCTTTTTTTAGCAGCCAACAGCAGTATGGGAGGACACGTTCCATCAAGGAAACAGCATGGGACAAGATATAGAAACATCTCCCCCAAAGCCGTGACTCAGATCCAACTCAGACTCCCCATGGCATCATTTTAGCCCTTTTTCTTTTTAAAGAAATGGACGCTCCACAGCCCAGTCCTAAGGACAGTACTGAGTTCAATGGACCTAGAAGAGATGTCCTCACCAGCCCCCTTTTGATCAATAGGCACAGTTGTCCAGAAGGGAGACTAGTATCCTTCCTTCTATCAGATCACCGCCCTCAAATCACCTTTGCAGTGGCGAGGTTTCTCTCTGTTGCTATGAGGGTTCGAGAATATTAGGTTAAAGCTCTGGTGGGATGACTGTCTCTGTATATTTAAAATCTGTGGTTCCTATGTTGTTGTTGTTTTCAATCTATGCCAATAAAGGTTTTGACTGACTGACTTACCTAGAAGGGGTGTAGCTGCGTTTAGGATGGCACTGCCAGTCAAGTACCATGTGGTTTGGTCTTGATCATCCCAAAGACCTTGAGCAGTAAACAAGATAATAGCATACAGTAAAATGTGAATCATTTGGATTTATCTGCTTCCTTGACATCAAATGAAAAGCCTTGCATAAGGATATCCCTTTGGAAAATGACCTTCATAACACCCTAACATTGTGTTTCAATGTCTTTAACTTATTTGTCTATACAATAGCTGTGTTGGAAAAGCTACTACCATTGTCATTGTGTCAGAGTGATCAAAAGCAGGTTTTCAGCCAGACTACATGGGGAAGGGCTGTAGCTCAGTAAAAGAGCATCTTCTTTGCATGCAGAAGTTCCCAGGTTCAGTTCCAGCAAGTAGTCAATAGTGTGAAAGACCTGAGATGCTGGAGAACCACTACCTGTCTGAATAGACAAAACTTACATTGACAGGTCAATGTTCTGGTTCATTATGAGGCCACTCCTGTATTCATGAGTGTTCAGTAGGGCCAAGATTTTTGTTTTAATTTGTGGGAGTAGCATCAGGCAGTATGTCCATTCCATCTTACCAAAGCCTTGGGAGCTACCAGTCTCAAAATGATGGCTTGGTAGGTGGAACTGGTCACAAAATGGCGGTTTCTCAAAAAAACATATAGTTTTTCAGAGCATGTCTATAGTGCTTGGGTGGTGAAGCCTTCCCTCTGCAGTTTCCCCAAAGCCAATTACCACCACCACTCTCCTCCCTCAAATTATAACTTGCCCTGTAGGGAATGTTTTTTTTTTTTTACAGATACCTGTATGTTTTCCCTGAAAGAAGCAAATAGCAACTCTTATGCAGGGGGGGAAGAGTCAATAGAATCCTATTTCCCAAAGAAGCCACTCAGATGAGATGTCCCTGGGAAGACTGATAACCAGTTTGGTGTAGTAGTTAAGAGCAGTAGACTCTAATCTGGAGAACCAGGTTTGATTCCCCACTCCTCCACATGTAGCCAGCTGGGTGACCTTGGGTCAGTCACAGTTCTCTTAGAGCTGTTCTTTCAAGAGCAGTCCTCAAAAGAGCTCTCTCAGGGTGTCTGTTGTAGGGAGAGGAAGGGAAGGAGATTGTAAGCCTCTCTGAGACTCCAAGTGAGGGACAGGGTATAAATCCTCCTCCTGCTGCTGTTGTTATTATTGTCCTCCTGTAATTAGTATTCAGTGGCTCTGAACACGGAGGATCCATTCAGCCAACTCAGTCGATTGCAAGATGATCTTATGTAGGGTTGCCAATAGGCCTAGAGAGAAATGTCCTGTCCCTTAACAGGATGGTGCTCTCTACCTACATGGCATGAAAAGCTTCCTGTCCCTAAATAGCATCATCCTATTACACCTCTGTTAAAGGGGCAATTCATTTTTTTTCCCAGTCAGCTTGCAAGCTATACAAATGGCCAAATGCATCTATTTTCCTCACTGAAGGATATTTCATACTTGCATATCAGTCACTTGATTTCTCTTCAACATATGGTCACAATGTACATACAACAGTATATGTGTGGGAAGAGTCATAATTTCACCTCCTTATTACACTCAGACCCTAGTGGTGGAGTTCCCATCTGTCCAGGGACTTATCCTGAAAGGTGGATACCCTAATATATGTAGACTCCGAATGCAGGATGTGTACCTCCAGCAAAGGAAATTATGGGTCCTTTTGTTCGCAGCTCGTGCACAGTGTGGTGTAGACAGGGCCTTGTAGTTAGGGAGGTAGGACTGAGGAAGGGATGGGACCAAGAACGGAACTGAAAGAGTCCCAGAGAGCTGTGATTTGCTCTGTTGGCAAACAGCAACTGATCTGGCTGTAGGTCAGTTTCTCCATTGGAGAAAACAGAGGCTGCCTGTCACTGTTCCCTCTAAGCTGAGTTAGTGTGAGCTAGCTCACAATTTCTTAGCCTCCGTCTCACACATTTTTGTCTTAGCTCAGGAAGGATGGCTCCGGAGCAACTAATTTATGCAGTACAGAGAGCTGCGATTTGCTCTGTTGGCAAACAGCAACTGATCTGGCTGCAGGTCAGTTTCTCCATTGGAGAAAATAGAGGCTGCCTGTTATGGTTGCCAAATCCCGCTTGGGGAATTCCTGGAGACTGTTATGGTTACCAAATCCCGCTTGGGGAATTCCTGGAGATTTGGGACTGGCACCTCAAGAGGGCAGAGGGCAGCGGAGATGTGATCCCATAAAGTCTGCTTTCCAACGCTGCCATTTCTTCTGGGGGAACCGATCTCTGCAGTCTGGAGATCAGTGGTAATTCCGGGAGAACTCTTGGCCCACACATTAATGACTTGGATGCCCCCTCCCTCTTTCCATCCAGCCAAATGCACTGTATATAGTTCAAAAAAGCAGTCATAAAGATATTTCACAATGCACTGTGGTTGCCTGTTTGTATGCTACACACATATATATGTTTATACCATCCCAGTGGATGTATATAATATAGTGCCTGCATGTGTGTGGTTGGATTTGTGTGTATTTGTGTGTGTGTATTGTATGCATGTGCAATAATATACTTTTTGATTTACATTTGGTTACAATTTAAAATCTTCTCGTAAATATTTCAGACACTGGAATAATTCAGCCTTATTCCCTTGCTGTCGTAGTGTGGTCTGGGCTGGCCAGTGAGAGATTAAAATTTATTTCCATTGTTTAAGAGAAAATAATGAAGTGCATCTGAGTGGGCTCTGTTATGTCACAGGGGAAATGTTCACATTGGAATAGAGTCTTAACTCCACCCAAGTACGCAATGATGAAATCTGTTGGCACATGAAAGCAGCACATTTTGTGGCAGGGATGCGAGAGCAGCATTCATGTACAGTATGACAAGGGCCTTTTGGAATGAATTAAGTTTGTTTCAGGAAAAGAAAGCATTCTTTCAGTCAGCATAAAATTCTCCATTAGAGCAGGTTTTCTTCCTGTAGGCGAAGCACAGTTTATCAACTGTTAAAGGCAGAAATTCTTTTCCTGGAATCCATTCATATGATTTGCGAAACCATGATTTAATTACGGTACCTGCAGTTAGTGTGATGGTCCAACTATGGGCCACTCCACCAAGTATAGCTAGTTAGAATACATCCTGTTAATATTGGAAGCCACGGCTCAAAGTAGGTTTATTAACCTCAGCTGGTCTTAACTATGATGTCACAGGCCATCCTGGCTTCATTTTGGCTTGTTCCTTTGTGCTGTCCTCACCACAATGCAGGCAGGAATACCCGCTGAGAAGAGGCCATGAAACCAGCATTTATTGAGACAAACCAAGGTTTGACTGTACATTCAATTGTGTTTTGACAAACAAACCACAGTTAGAATTAAACATGGATTTACGTTATGTAAAGAAAAAACTCTGGTTAGTTTGTTATGAGAATAAGTCTGGTTTATTCTCCATTTCACGCACCATCTCCGTTCATACATAGAACTGATAGTGAATATTTCCTACTTTAGGAAATCTTTAGTCTAACCACAGCTTGTTGTGACATCTGAATTATAGTTGATTCATCAGATTGAGATTGTTTCTTGCCCATGAACCAGGATTTAAGCACTAAAAGTGGTTTACATAATTACCTTTATTGTGTAACCTGATGACATTATCTAGAGATGTATGGATTAGTTAGAACACTATTGTGGTATAATGGTTAAGAGCAACAGATTCTAATCTGAAGGACTGGGTTTGATTCCCACTCCTCCACATGAAGCCTGCTGGGTGACCTTGGGACAGTCATAGTTCTTTCAGAACTCTCTGAGCCCCACCTACCTCACAAGGAAGGGAATGTGATTTAGGGTTGCCAAGTGGAATCTCCTTACCGGCGGGGGAGCATCACCGGGCTCCGGGAGCTCTCCTCCGATGCGCGCGTGCCACCAGTATGTCCCGGAAGTGACGCGTGACGTCGATCATGTTGGGGGCGTGACCCCGATCGTCGGAGGGAAAACTCGCCGATCAGGGCCACGCCCCCGTGATCAACATGGTTGCGTCACCTCTGGTGACGCAGCCACGCTGCGCTTCTGGGGGGCAGAGTTCCCCCCGGGGCCTCATTCCGCAGCGGTGGAAATCGGGCCTCCAAGGCAGGGGGTTACCCACCCCCCGCCCCCACTTGGCAGCCCTAATGTGATTGCAAGCCACTTTGAGACTCATTAAGGTAGAGAAAAGTGGGGTATAAAAGTCTGTTCTTATTCCTTTCATAGGTCTTCATTGTGAGTTTTGGTGATGGTGTTCCCAATGATCAGTTCTCCTGATATAGCTGCTCCCAAGGAATTCTGGGAGATACAGCAGGGGCTGAGAATTTTCAGAATTTCCTAAGCCATGCACAAAACTAGGATTTCCCTGTTTGCTTGAGTATGTGCGTAGAGATGCCCTTGATGTTGATGGCCATTATGTGGGTGGGTCCTTCTCTGAAAGACATCATCTTCAGCTAATGTGAGCCAAACCTTTCTATGGTTGTTGTTTTTTTAAAAAAAATGTGTGGCCTCTGGAGGTGCTTTGTTTTAATGCTTTCTTGTAAAACTGTTTAAAAATATTGTAAGCTGCCTTGAGTCTGGGACTGGAGAAAGCTGCTTTGTGTATTTATTTAAACTTTTATATCCTGCCTTTCCTCTTGGTTCAAGGTTTATTTTATTTATTTATTTTATTCTACTTATATTCTGCCCTCCCCGCATAGCAGGCTCAGGGTGAGTTATAAGTCAAATATTTAGGACTCTAAAATTATTTAGTATCCTAAATAAATAGATTCAGGTAGTCAGTCTGCTGAGAGTATCGTTTTCATTCACATTATCGTGTATGGATAGCTAACCAAAGATATTGGTAACTAGAGGCTGGTGTTTTCAAAACCACCCCATTGACTTACCAGTGATGCTTCCCTTTGAAGGGACAGATGGTCCATACTATTGTTTTTTTAAGGAACTTTTTTTTCTTAGAAGGTGTGTTGAGAAAACTGTACACAGAGTCTTTTAGAAAGGAATGCCTTTTAAATACATGCCATACTGGTCTTCTGACCACAGCTGGTACCATTGGGGGGTTGCGAGCCCTTACAGAGCCAGCATTTCTTATTCCTTTTTTGAAGGTAGAGAGCAAAGGCATCACACCTCCTGCCTGGCATGGGTGAAGTCACTCAGTGGTAGAGAGGATTCCCTCTTAGCACACGCCAGGTTCTTCCAGTCTTTTGACTCTGATGTCACATGATTCTGATGCCATGCCATGTCCTGTCATGTGCTTTCACTTTAGTGTGTCCCATGCTTCTGCCTGGGGAATTAAAGGTGGGTGAAAAACACTGTTTAAGAGCATATATTGTGGATGCAATTGTAGTGATGGGTGTGGGGCCCACCAGTGAATTGAGCCAAAGGACTTCTTTTTCATGCACCACCTGTAACAAGTATGTGTCGGAGGAAAAGTAAGAACCATCTCCAGTCATTGGTATATTACACTACCAAGCCATGAGGCTTTTATGGCCTTTACACTAAATGGAATTAATGCAAGACAGAAAGAGTTCCCTCCCTGCCAATAAGAGAATAAAATCCCACAGGCAACAATTTCTTTTTACAAACTGAATGGGATTTTAACTTGACTGAAAAATTAATGCATTGGACTTGGATTGGTGAAAGTAATTTACCTGCCATCTTCTTCTCCTTCCTTTTTTTCAATATCCAGGTGGTGTTATCGACAACAGTGAATGTGGATGGGCATGTACTGGCAGTTTCTGACAACATGTTTGTTCATAACAATTCAAAACATGGACGAAGAGCTAGGAGACTTGATCCATCTGAAGGTACGGCCCTTTGACCAGCATACTCATCCCTAAACTATGGTAAAGAATCAAAGTATAAAAGTTCTGACCAAGACTGAGTGGCAAAAGAAGGGCAACCCCACTCCTAATTACCAAGGACTTCTGATTTTCCAGTATCTGTCTTGGTAAATCTATCAAAATGGTAAATCCATAAAACAGAAGTTCTAAGAAGTTCTAATTTCAAAAAAATATATCAGTGTTTAGTTCTTGTGGCCCTTTTTAACACGCCCAGGGAAATGCTGATTGCCACTTTGGGGTCAGGAAGCAATCTTGGAGGATTTTTTTTGTCATCTTCTGGGCGTGGAACAGCAGTGACTGTGGGTGTGGAGGGGGAGGTATTTGTGAATTTCCTGCATTGTGCAGGGGGTTGGACTAGATGACCCTGGAGGTCCCTTCAAACTCTATGATTATAAGAACAGTGTTGTAAACCACCTTCAGTCTCCATTAGGTAAAACATATGTATGTACTGTCAACTTGCAACCGACTGATGGTGACTCCAGCAAGCACTTTTCAAGGCAAGAGACAGAGCTGGTTTGCTATTGTCTTCCAATACCAACCCTGCTTAGTTTCCAAGATCTGATAAGATCAGGCTATACCATGCTGCCTTTCCTCCTTTTGGGTTAAAAAGTGTGGTGTAAATATGTAAATACATAGATTGGTTCACATAGCTCCGAAGGTCAGTCAGCGAGTCTCCAGAGTCTCAGCTACCTGTTACCTGAACCAAAATCCTTCTCTGTTTTTTTTGGAATGTTGAAGTATTGTTAACATGAACAGCTGGAATACCCTCCTAAGTCTTGGAAAGAAATATACATGTGAGTGAGGGTTGGACCATCTGTCTGCTAATGTGTAGGTTGTGGAGGGGGAGGTATTTGTGAATTTCCTGCATTGTGCAGGGGGTTGGACTAGATGACCCTGGAGGTCCCTTCAAACTCTATGATTCTAAGAACAGTGTTGTAAGCCACCTTCAGTCTCCATTGGGTAAAACATATGTATGTACTGTCACCATGCAACCGACTGATGGTGACTCCAGCAAGGCAAGAGACAGAGCTGGTTTGCTATTGTCTTCCAATACCAACCCTGCTTAGTTTCCAAGATCTGATAAGATCAGGCTATACCATGCTGCCTTTCCTCCTTTTGGGTTAAAAAGTGTGGTGTAAATATGTAAATACATAGATTGGTTCACATAGCTCCGAAGGTCAGGCAGCAACTCTCCAGAGTCTCAGCTACCTGTTACCTGAACCAAAATCCTTCTCTGTTTTTTTTGGAATGTTGAAGTATTGTTAACATGAACAGCTGGAATACCCTCCTAAGTCTTGGAAAGAAATATACATGTGAGTGAGGGTTGGACCATCTGTCTGCTAATGTGTAGGCAGGTTAATACAAGCGCATGAACACTAAGGCACCATTTAACACACTTCAATTAATAGAACTGGTAAAGTTCAATTTGGACTTTTGCTAACAATGCAACAGAACAAAGTTTGAATCCAGTGGCACCTTTAAGACCAACAAAGTTTTATTCAAGGTATAAGACAGATGAGCAGGTTTTGCTAGTGCATCTTTAAGAGCAATCATCATTGATTTCAGTTCCAGGTAATGAGTTGAAATGTGGTATCATTCATGAATGTTTTCTTCTCTACTACAGCAATTATGCAGAGCCAGTATGTGGTGTATTGCTTAAAGTGTTAGATTAGGACTCGAGAGGCCCAGGTTCAAATCCCTACTTAGCCATAAAGCTCAGTAGTTGACTTTGGGTCACTCACTCTCTTATCTTAACCTAACTCAAATGGTTGTTAGGATTTATTTATTTTTAAGCCAGTTTGGTCTCCATTCCTTCAGAAGAAAATGTTAAAAATCTTTAAATAAAAATAAGTATATAAATAAGTCACATAGATTGCTCTAAATTATTTGGAAGATACATGGGATAAAAATGTGGTAGCTTACTGAATTGTGGCCCCGGTCACACGGGCCAGATATCGTGGGGAGGAGGCATGGCTAAGTGCCCTGGCACAGTTTGATCCATAATTACGCAATCAGACGCGCCGCCAGCACACCACGGGTCCTTCCCTCGGCGCCGGCAGGTAAAGGAGGGACCAGAGGGGAATGCTATGTGCTAGCGCGATCACACCACGGGCGTCTTCTTCAGAAGAAAATATTTAAATCTTTAAATAAAAATAAGTATATAAATAAGTCACATAGATTGCTCTAAATTATTTGGAAGACGCATGGGATAAAAATGTGGTAGCTTACTGAAATAGTATAAAGTAAGCCATTTTGCTTTTCCAAGAATGTCTCCCCCACTTTCATGAAATTGCATTCCATTTAATCTTTCCCTGCTCTACAGCATTTTTCTTGTTGCCTGAATCTGTCCTGTGCATGGGGTCCCCCATTTCCTAGACCTTCTTACTCACGTGTACAATATTGTGCTTTCTTGGTATACCATGGAAATCTCTAAATGGCACACAAGCCATGGCCATATGGAAAATAATGTGATTTTTAAAAAAGCTGACAAATTAATTAAAGGATAGCTTTGGAATTAGTAAAAACGTTCCTCTTTACTGTCATTTTCATGTACTTTCTAAGTTTTTCAATATATATACTTACAGAAAGGCGAGATATAAACTTACCAACACTTAGGATTCAGTTTGTGACACTGGCCAGCCACGCGCCTCCTCCAAATCTGCAAACATGGCATGAAAGCAGCAATTATCCCCTGTTTATGCACAGGTATCTGGTATTCAGAGGTAGATTGCCTGTGATCTTGGAGGCTTTATGAGTAATAGCCATTGGTAACTCTATCCTCCATTACTATCAAATATTTTAAAAGCTATCTAATTTAGTCCCTTAGCAGGATACCAGCATTGCCTTCTTTCTGACTTCATATAAAAGGCACCAGCAGCTCCTCTTTGTTTTACCTGCACTGTAAGAATTCCTCTATTTCAGAAGAGTAATAGAACTGGTTATTTTAAGTATAAATATATCTGCTATGGATGTACACGTCATGCATCTGATGAAGTGAACTTTAACTCATGGAATCATATGCTAGAATAAATTTTGTTAGTCCTTAAAGTGCCGCTGGTCTTCTTTTTAATTCTCCTTCAGAATTTAAGCCATGATCTTATAGTGTAAATCTAAAGATTATTTTGAATTCCTCATCCCTGCAGTTTTGACCCCCAAATCCGTGTTTTCAAGTTTGCTTCTCCTTTCATTAAAAAAAAGTCTGACATTTTCGGTTTGCTTGCATCAAATATTTGGAAAATATTAGGCATCTTAAAATGTTATTTGTGCATGAGTAAGCAAGCATTATACCTATGTTGTGTGTATACAAGACATATATTGTATGTATAGAATCACTTGTATAAGTAGTATGTATGTAAACATTACAATTGAATCTAAACAGCCAATTGCAAAAAGCAGGGAACTCTGTTGAGAAAATATGAAGCTTATATAAAAAGAAATTAATCTGGTCATGTTGTCTCATCCCTCCATCCGTCATCCCTCGGCAGTGATGAAAGTGGAACCAATGCCTTGCAGGAGTTGTCTTGTTTGCTTTTGTTTAAAAAATGAGGTATCCATGATAACCATGGGGAAAAAATAATGTGAAGATGTGAGTAAAGCTACAGGTTGGAAAATTTAGAGTAGGCTCTGTGTGAAACCTGTGGAGCTAGATTCAGTGGGTTTGTTCTATCAATCTCACCCAATTCTCCTCTTCATTACAGCCCATCCCAGATAGCTTTTAGTTCATGCAAGATGCATGATCTTCAGCATAGGCATTTTGGGTGGTCAAAGGGGTGATTCTGGACCAAAAATCCAGAATGAAGCCCCCAAATCACTACCCCCAACCACCCCACTGCTGGGGTCAAACAAGGGATGATCCTTGTCCTGTGCGAGGCAAGGGAGAGCTATCACCAGAAGCCATCTGTCCAATGCCCAGGTGGAGCAGGTATAAGCAGTCACTGCCAGCTGCCCGAGCGAGTGCCAGTTGCTGTTGCCATGAGTGGGAAGTCAGCTGCCCAAGACTTGGACAGAGGGAGTGCCAGTTGCTGTTGCCATGAGTGGGTGGCCAGAGCCCTGAATGGACCAGGTGTGAGTGACAGGGGCAGCAATCTGCTGTTTTTCTTCTTTGATCCTCTCCATCGGGGGCAGAGGCACAGCCATGGGTGGTTGGGGCCTCACCAGCATGGAGCCTGGGGCAGCCGCCCAGGCCTTAGTTAGCCATCATGTTTTGCCTAATGTCTAATTGGGCCTCTGCTGCATGAGTAGGCCCAGGCCTTAATTAGCCATCATGTTTTGCCTAATGTCTAAAACTGTCTTTCTCAAATATTCGGTCATTTGCTGCCCGCATTTGCTCACAGATAATCCTTGCATGAGAGGGCAAACCACATGCAACACTTCTGCAAAAGTCAGGTGTGGGGAGTGACAGGGATCTGGGTCATGAATGGTGTAACTCTTCCCTCCCACCTTTCCCCTGATCAAAAATGACCCTCTAGTAAGGAGTTAAGTTCAAGGTGGGGTACTTGCCTTTTCTTCCCTTATCGAGGCTTAAAGCAGCCAGGAGGGCATTTCTGATCCAGGGAATTCCATGGGGAGAAAGTTAACCACCCCCTTCCCTAGTGCCACAGCTCTTATCCATGTGCCCACCCCCAGCTGCCTTTAAGGGCAGAATGCATGACTGGAGTTCCAGTCCGCAGAACCCCAGCATCACATGCCACTTGGTCGTAAGATCAGCAGTCCAGGATCATGTCTGAACCAGCCCTTCCTTATCTTAAAATCAGGTGTCTCCTACATTTTCCAATTGCTTGGCCAGAAAAGACCAGCTTAGAAGCAGCATGCTAAATATTCTGCAAAAAGACTTTTTCAGACTTCCTTGCTCAGCTGGGCTTGACTTGATTTTCGAGCAAATCAAGCAACATGACATCTTAGTTAAACAGAAATGTAACAGTGCAAGATGTGTATGAAAAAGTGTCAGCCATTCCCTTAAACAAGCTGCACAAAACATAACAATGCGCAGAAGGAAACTGACACTAATTGATTTTAGTTTGTTTGGCTAAGCAAGGAATCACCGTCGTCTGCAGGCTGGCTCTCAGTGTATTTTCAAGCAATTACAAATTGCTGGATCTGCTAAGCTTCAAATTGGATAATCGCCTCCACTCTCTCCAGCCCCATTCTGGCACCAGTTAAAAATAACTAGAGAAGCCCCTCTTGGCCCTATCCTCACAGCTAGTGAAAGTGAGAAGACTTTGTGACGTTAGGAGAAGAGACAAGTTAGTCTATTATTTCATTAGAGTGTTTTGTTGCGTTCTCCCTCCCCTTTAAAATGTGCCCCTGCATCAACCTAAAGGAGAATTAATGAACTGGAAGAAAATGATTGAATCAGTAAAGAATTCGGAGCAGTGTTAATTCTCCCCCAGCGGGCAGTGAAATGGTAGAAGGAAACTCCCAGGATTCCAAAGCTAAGAAGCCTTCCAGTTTTTCCTTGACTGATTGAATGTGATTGACTGGCTGTTCAAAGGAGTCTCGTAATTTTGGAGCACTGCCAAAGCTCCCTTCCACCTTTGACCTTGTCAACATTGGGAATGGAGTGATGGATTGACTTTGGTTATGGACTGGAAACCATATTGGGATCTTGATGGGATGTATAGTCCAGAGGCCTTGAACGTATGAGAGAGAACCAAGGCAGGGAGGGGGAGAGAAATTCCCTGTCCTATAATGGCCAAAAATGATCGTCATCATCTCCTGTGTTGCAAATGTCCCTGTTAACCAGGAATACCCTTATTTTCTGTCCCCTATCAAATCACTATCCCTATTTTGTCCTAATGTTTGCATTTTGGAAATCCCTTGTTA
This sequence comes from Gekko japonicus, assembly GCF_001447785.1. NCBI lineage: Eukaryota > Metazoa > Chordata > Lepidosauria > Squamata > Gekkonidae > Gekko > Gekko japonicus. The sequence goes on along the minus strand of NW_015161986.1, from coordinate 121,374 downwards.
AAATTCCTTGAGTTGTGAGAGCTGTTGTCCAGCTCCTCCCCAGAATCTCCCAAAGTTAAATATTTGAGTCAGAAGATGGCTGGAAATGTCTTGGATGCATTTTGTCCCTGGTGTACATGCAAGCATGTTCATCTGTTTCAAAGGCGGTTTTTTAAATCCCATCTCTCAACCCTAAAATTTCTGAGGTGGCTAACAATCATAACTGAAGTTAAAAGCAATGATTCAAAAATAAAATCCACAATTCAACAGCCAGAAATCCAGCAGCAATTTAACTTACAGATAAGAGAAAGGGGGGAAGCCTGGGTGAACAGGGTTTTTTTAAAAAATCTGATACCCAGAACTCGAGTGAATTGGGCAGTAGAGTGAATAGCCATGCTGAGTATGTTCTAGAGTCAGGGTGCCACTACAAAGGCCTTGTCTATTATGGCCACCCTCTTCACTGCAATAGGTCGGGATTCATGGCATCCAAAGAAGATGGAAGTTTATGGTCACTGTTCATTATCTGGAATGAAACTGTGAAGTGAGCAAAGAATTTCCAGCTTCTCCATGCCACCAGTATTCACTGATAATTCCAGTGCTTCTTTCAGTCCCCATGAGTAGATCGGGGAGAAGATGCAAATGAGCATTTCTGAAATAGCTGCAGTGTTACATATGCAGTTTGATTTTATATAAATTACAAATCGGTCTGTTAGGTTTGAATGGCATAATATGAAGTGCCCTTAAATAAATGGGCATTCATTATTTAATCTTAGTTCTTTATGATGTTGGCCATGGTGACTCAATAGAGTTTTCTCGATATTTATGTGGCTTCTGGAGAGTGTACCTCATGGCAGGGCTACAACCACAGCCTCTTCCCTGAATATTTAGCTTTCTTTTTTTAAAGTGTCTCATCCCTTTCAACTGAGAAGATACCAGGTAAAGCGTGAATGCAGTATTCTGGCCAGTTGTTCAGCTCACTCCCTTGTTCCAGTGTTCTAACCAATGAGTGTAAAGAAACTTGCAAAGTCCTGGCCAGTCTTCCTTATTAAGTGAGACAGGTGAGACCAGACATACACACACACACCCCGTAAATTTACATGAAAAGGTATGGAGCAGTGACATCATGGCTGGGGAGGAGCCATCCTCCCTCTCTGCTATCCCTCCCACCCTCTAAGAGCTTTATCACAACAGAAATTTTCATATTCTAGAGTCAAGCTGCCATTCTTTCATTGGAAACTACAACAATCTTTTAAAGGCCTTTAACAAAAAAAGGCTTCAGTGGGGTGAAACAGTATTCTAGGTGGGCGCCTAGAATACACACATCGTAGCTTGTGAAAAGCCACATTCACAGTTTCCATCAACCCAAAGACCCACATGGCTACTGCATGTCCTGTGCGCCACCCCACCAAACACATTTACAATAAGATATAATATTAATTGTGTGATTGACCCATGAAAGGAGTTATCCCCTGTTCTAAATGAGGTTGCACTCCCCCTAAAGAGGCAAGTTCATAGCTGAGGTGTGCTCCTGGACCTTCTGTTGAATAAACAGGTGGCCAGAGGCTCCTTTCACCAATTTTGGCTGTTGAACCAGCTGTGGTCCTTCCCAGGTGGAAAAGATCTTGCCATTGTGGTGCATGCACTAGTAACATCTAGATTAGATGACTACCCTTGAAGTCTGTCCAGAAGCTACAGCTGGTGCAGAATGCTGCAGCTAGAGTGTTGACTGAAATGGGGTGTAGGGACCATGCCACTCCAGTCTTGCTCCATCAACACTGTTTTTCAGTTTTCTTCTAGGCTCAATTCAAGATGCTGTTATTGACCTTCAAAACCTTTTACAGCCTGGGACAACCAGCATAAGGGCCACCTTCTCTCAATTAACCTACCTATAAATATGAACCTACCATACAGGTCATCTTTAGAGGCCCTGCTTCAGTTGCCCCTGCCATCTGAAGCTAGATGGGTGGCAACCCAAGAAAGGGCCTTCTTGATTGTGGCACTGAAACTCGGGAACTCCCTCTCTTGGGAGATTTGTCTACCACCTTCTATCAGTGTCTTTTACCAGCAGGTAAAGACTTTTTTTGTTTTGTTTGGCATACTCCCATAATATACCCATAATGGTTACTGGCCCTCCTTCTGCTGTCATTTGTTTATATGTTTTAATTGAATTATTTTATAATTTTGAATGTATTTTTAATCAAATATTTTATTTTATTTTTAAGTTTGTCACCCTATGGACTCTGATTGCATGGAAAGGTGGCATAAAGATGTTTTAAATAAATAAATAAATAGCTATAATCTTTAATTACCAAGGTACTGCTGAGCATGTAGGCTTGTCTCTTCCAGTCCTTGTTGAACTTTAGCCTGCTCTTGGATACCTGGAGTGAGGTGAAGGGGTTGCAGATCAGACTTACGACACAAAACTGTGCAAGCTTTTCAAGTTCTCCAGAACTTTTTATTAAATGAATCCCAATGTTAAAAGTGCCCTTCAAGCGCAAAATGGAAGTGCGTTCAAACATAATGACCAAGTTCCTAAATCATCTAGACAGACTGGATTCTGAGGACCCTGATTTAATTTTTATAGGCAACATACATGATACTTTTAGTGTATTTTAAAACCAATTGTATCTTCCTTTAATTATATGATTCTTCTACGGTTTCTGAACTGTGTTTGTTTGTGTATTGTAGTTTACTGAGTGCTTGTATTGGGCGATTAAGCTAAGAAAGTTTAACAAGCTGTTACACTTTATGGACTACACTGCTTACTGAGAATAAAGTACCTGTGTGGCATCCTTGAAGTTGAGCTGTAGTGTTCCAAGAGATGGGATGATTAGAACCTCTCTCTGTGCTAAGTGGGAACTATCTGGCAACCAAAAGCCCCAGTCCTGAAAAGTGGACATGTGCCACATTGGGATATTGCTCAGAAGAATCACAGGTGTCATGTCAAAGAGTTATATGTGGCTCCCAAGCCACTGAGTATCACTGTTCTAGAGACCCTGGGGAATTAATTGCAATGCCGCATTGTGATCTTGATTCAAACCTCCATTCTGCCATGTAGCTCATTGAATGACCTTAAGCCCGTCACCTAGGGTTGTTGTGATGGTGAAGAGGGGACCGTGTATGCTTCTCTAAGCTACTCAGGAAAATGAACAGCATACAAATTTGATGAAGAAGCTCTGAAGAATGACAGCATTAGCAATTCAAGTTAACAACATTTTATCAAAACATCATGAAAAGACAAGAACGGGGGTTGTCTCTGGTGAACATGGGCTATTTCAGAATATGATTACATATAAAGCATGTGATCTAACACTGAGCCAATTCATCAGAACAGTTGTACCTGTGGATTTCTTACTCCAGTGGGGGCAAGTCACTGTTTTCAGCTTCCCCAAGCTTATTGTGCCACCACCGAGCTGCCATCTTCGGCGGTGGATTAGAACTAGAGGTGAGCCGGCCCTGGGAAAATGCTAGATGACCAAAGAACGTATGCTGTCAGGTTAAGTTGACAAATGGAACCCAACTTGGACTAATAAGACTTAACATCAAGAGCACCGCACTTTATTTAATGATTGTTTTTATGCTGTTTTAATTGTTTGTTATGGCATTCGCCTCTTTTGTTAGCCGCCCTGAGCCCATTTGGGGAGGGCAGGATATAAATCCAATTAATAAATAATAATAAATAAATATGAGGTCCAATATAAGCAACCTTCTTTCTACCAAGGACCGATAAATTAGAAAACCATACTTGTACTACAGATTTAACCTGGTTAAATAGTCATCCCCACTTCCTTCCAACTCTGGGAGCTTACGTAAGGAAGTGCAAGGGATTTCTAACAGACATTGCTTAGAATTCTTGCCAGACTATAATTCCCAGATTTCTTTGGGGTGGGGGGAAGAAAGCTTGGTGACTGGAATAAAATTTATATACTTGTGCAGGATATTGGAGGGGTGACTGAAAAGATGTTCCAGTACAAGGGGATACTGCAAAAGGAATACTGAATTTCTTTAACATTTTTGCCAATATGGAGATTGTAATTACACGTATTTCGTCTATATCTGTTCATCCATTTGTCTGTCTGTCTATTGCACAATCAAGGTTCTGTTGTGCGAATCCCATGGAGTTAAGCCACATATGTGAACATCTCCAGTTCTGGAATGGCCTCCAGATACATAAATGTGCCTAAGATGGTAGATCCAATGAAATTATCAGAGGAAAACCTTCATAAAGACAATCTATGTTTTCACAGTAACTCAGGCTTCCCATACATTGCTTTGTTTTATTTTATTTTTCCTTTAGCCACTCCATGCATCAAAGCTATCAGTCCAAGTGAAGGCTGGACCACAGGTGGAGCAATGGTGATCATTATAGGAGACAACTTCTTCGATGGACTACAAGTTGTGTTTGGGACCATGCTTGTATGGAGCGAGGTGGGCAACCTTAATTCTTTCTCTTTGCATTTTGTTGAGCTGGATGCTGGTCCTTCTTACAGAGGGATTTTCTGTTTCTATTTGTGACTGTGTAGTTATCATTTCTCAGGGAGCAGTATCAAGCGACAACTAATAGGCAAAGGGTCTATCCCAATTTAGCTTATCTCTAGTAGGTTAGGCACTTGATTTATGCCGTCCTATGGCTGACAGTGCCCAGATCTGCAATGTTGCCATTATGCTACCCTGCAAAGCCCCTCAAGGCAAGTTCAGGGCCGCTCTCCCCTCCTTTGCCTATCACCATGCCCTCTGCTTGTGCTTCCCTTCCTGCTGACCTACCTGCATGCCCCCCCAGGCCTGTGCTCCCCCCCAACTGCTTTCAAGCCCTCCTACTATCCGTGCTCACAGCCACCTTCACCTCCCACAGCCCTTTCCCTGATGATGCAGGATGGTGTGCGCAGCTGGGAGTGCCACCTACATGGCCAACAGAAGCACTGCCACCACTGTGCACCACCTGTATTCGCTCTCTCTTTCTTGGTATATGTAGCCAGGAGAATAAGTGCCACTGGAGGTGTGAGGGAAGGGCAGATGGATGGGTGACAGAAGAGAAATGGGGGGAGAGGTTAGTGGCCCTGGGCTGTGCCAGAAGTTTGCCCCATTGGGGGCTGCATGTGTACTGATGGGCTGCACATAAGTACCCCCAACAGGGCTAATGGCTTCATAGGACAATTTCAGGCTATGGAAATGGCATGGGGGGCAGGCTTAAGTCCCTCTCCTTGTACACTGAGGTTCCAATCTGAATTCCACGCACACCTAAGAATTAAACTCTCAGCATGGAACTCCCAGGACAGGTCCAATCAAAACAACCAAGGTAGTCACATGTGGGACACTAGGACTTTATAATGCATGCATCGCTCCTCATTATTCCAATGTTATTTTCCAGTCATAATTAATCTACACCTTTTTTTACTACCAGGTAAGGATACACACAGCATTTTCCTTCTGCTGTACCAAAAACCACAGTCTTTGATTTGGTCCTGTTAGCATGGTGGAAATCTCATTCTGCTGAGTTTTGACCTTCTGATCTATCAAGTGCCAGAAAATGGAATGGTAAAGGGCATTGTGGGAGAACCTCCTAAATTCTAACTTGTCCTCTCTCTTTGACACTTCCCAGCTGATCACCCCTCATGCCATTCGTGTCCAGACGCCCCCTCGACATATCCCCGGTGTGGTTGAAGTAACATTATCATATAAATCCAAACAGTTTTGCAAAGGAGCTCCTGGTAGATTTATTTATACAGGTATGTGGAAAAAATGAATCGCAAAGGGTTAATTCAGGGGATCCTTATTTTTCTGTGTCATAGCCTGAATCAAAACTGCTCTTCCCTCTTCTTCTTTTTAAACTTTGAAATAGGCAATGAAACCCCCCCCCCCCTCTTCTTTGCTCATACCTTGAATAAACCTTTGTTAGCCTTAAAGGTGCCACTGGACTCTAAATTTGTTCTCCTTCCTTGCTCTGTTTCCAAAAATCTGTCCAGTTTTTTCTCCTTTAAATTCTATAGTTCTGAGGCCTTCCCATGAAATACCAGAATAAACAGAATCAGTTTATTAAATTTGTATCTTGCCCTTCGTTTATGGATGTCAGGGTATCAAACATGCTTCCCCCCCCCTCCGTTTATCCTAATGGTTACCCTGTAGATTGGGTTAGGCTGTGAGAGAGTCCGGACCAATATCCTCCGCTATTATTATCTTCTGCCAGGCAGCAGGTAAAGACATTTTTATTTCTTTTGGCATTTCCTTTTATGTTTTTAATATTTGTTGTTGTTTTATGTGTGTATCTGTATTTTTTTTTAATGCAGGTGGGGTAGCCATGTTGGTCTGAAGCAGCAGAACAAAGTTTGAGTCACAGTATCAGCATCCATGTGCAAGCATCTGTACCTGAAGACATGGGCTTGCACACGGAAGTTTATACCATGAATAAAACTTTGTTGGTCTTAAAGGTGCCACTGGACTCAAACTTTGTTCGGTATTTTTTAAAGTTAGTTTTTAATGTTGTTTAAGTCTGAATTGTCACGAGGGCCCTAACTGGGTCAAAAGATGGAAACTTCACGCCAGGATGATTTTGTGAACTCTGTCTCTCTGTTCTGATACTAGCTGATCTTGAAACAGTGACTATTTGACACTCTGACTACTACACTGTGGCCCCTGCCACACGGGGCAGAAAGGGACGGGCTGAAGCGCGGCTTCTGAAAGCCACACCAAAAAAACACACGCCGCAGCGGGATCACATTGATCCCCTGAGCCGCGGCGCATTCCCTCCCCGGCACGATCAGATGCCGGGGGAAGCGATGGAGGGGAACGGGAGACTGCCGAACTGCGCATGTCTGAGCATGCGCAGTTCAGGCAGGAGCCAGGGATGCGCCAGCAGAAAGACGGACCGGCGATCCCACGGCCAGCATTTATGCGGCCGTCGTGGATGAACCACCTCAGTAGGTGGTTCATTTTTGATGTGTTTCATCGGGGGAAGGGCCGGATCGGGGACGGGTGTGCAATGCTGCCCAGATGTTGCAGTGGGATTGCGCCCGTTTGCTCTGGCCCTGATCCGGCCCACTCCCGGCCCAAAACTCCTCGTGTGCACAGGGTCTGTGGTGGTTTAAGTGTTACATTAGGTATAGGTAGATGAGGGTTCACTTCAGCCAGCTGTTCTCTCAGCCCAACCAATCCCACAGAGTTGTTTGTGAGGCCAGAAGGGGAAGGGGAGAATCCATAGAACACATCTGTCTGCATGCGGTAACGCTGCTCTATTACAACAGAGCAACGCAGATTTATCAAAACCTATCAGTTGTCATAGCTGAACAGAACCTCCATGATCAAAGGTACTGCACCTCTAACAGCAGACTCTGGGGACAAAAGGGGGGGCCTTTTGTACTATGAACCTTTTAGAGGCACCTTGCTAGCCAGTGTAGGAAGCAAGATGCTAAACTAGGGTCCTGTCCATACGAGGCCATTTGGGCCGGGAGAGGGACGGAACGGGGGCAGAGCAAACGGGCGCGATCCCACATCAACATCTGGGGAGCGTACCGTCTCCGTCCCTGATCCGTCCCTTCCGGCGTTGATCCGCTCCAAAAAAGAACCACCTCCCGAGGTGATTCTTTTCGACGGGCCGCAGCAACACTGGCCGTGGGATCGCCGGCGCGTCCTTGCGCCGGCGCATCCCCGGCTCCTGGCCGAACTGCGCATGTGTGAGCATGCGCAGTTCGCCAGGCTCCCCTTCACACTGTCGCTTTCTCCCTGGCATCTGATCGTGCCGGGGAGCGACGCGACGCGGCTCGGGGGATCCGTGAGATCCCGCCGCGCCGTCTCAACTTTGCTGCAGTTTACATTTGCCGCAGTTCGACCGTCGTTTTCCCTGCCATGTGGCAGGGACCTAGGTAGACCAAGGATGGATAGGCAACCTTTGTGGTCTGAGTGCCAAGAAAATAAAAAGGGGTTTTGTGTGCTACCTGACCAAAGAGTGGGGGGAGGGGGAGATGAAAGTTTTACTTGGCCAGATACCTGGGAGCAAGCTGAGCACTGTTAGTTTCTGAAGGGCAGAAAGTGTGAGCTGTGGCTCTCATGGGAGATTCAATATGAGAACATCAAGATCAGAATTTGCTGCTTTGAATAATGCACCAAAGTTCGAGGATAATTCAGTGCGACAACTTGCATTTTAATATCTCTGTAATGCTGATGTTGTGAGAATGGAAGAATGTGCTGTAGTCATGTGCTATTTTTATGGCAACATCTTTTTAAAAAAAACAAATTAAAATTATTTATATTGTCTCTAAATGAATGGATTTACAACAGAGCTACTGTTGGGCTTCCCAGCAACTAGAATGAGAACCAACCTCTGTGCCCCACCCCCCATGCATACAAACATAAGAGGTACCTTCTGCCAGATCAGACCAGTAGCCTCTGTCAGTGTTTCCCAGCCTGTGGGTCAGGACCCAAAAGTGAGTTGCGAAGCCTCTCAAAGTGGGTCATGAGCCAGCCCTTCTTGATGGCCACCCCTACCCTTTCCATTGCTCTCTTTTCTATTTTGGAAACCAAGATTTGACCCTGGAAACAGTATCTTAATTGGCATTTTTCCTTCACTACATATACATGTTGATTAAGTAAAACATGTCCTGACAGTTACTACAGTGAGCTTCTTAGAATCTTAGGTGGGGGAATAGACGGAGAAGTTGGTCGAAGGCTAGTATGTAACCTCCATATGCATGTTGGAATGCCACTTTGACTAGTGTGCCAAAATACCTTGGGCCAGCGTTGGACAGGTTCCCATCCCCAGTAAATTTGAACTGGGAACCAAAAAGGCTGGGAACCACCGGTCTATATAGTCCAGCGTCCTCTCTCATACAACAGCCAGCCATTTGCTGTGGATGTCCAACGTATAGGGATGCCATCCTCCAGGTGGGACCTGGGGATCCCCTGGAATTACAGCTCATCTCCAGACTAGAGAGATCAGTTCCCCTGAAAAAAAGGAATGCTATGGAGGGTGAACTCTATGGTATTGTACTGCACTGAGGTCCCTGTCCTCCCCAGGCTCCATCCCTAAATCTCCAGGAGTTTCCCAGCCTTGATCTGGCAACCTTACCCCCCCATCCCCTGTCGGAGGGACCTGGCAACCTGACCAACAAACAAGGCATAGCAGCTTTCCCCTGATGTTGCCTCCTAGCCCTGGTATTCAGAGAGCTGCTGACTCTGGACATGGAGGTTCCCTTTAGTCATCTTAGCTAGTAGCCACTGATAAACCTGTCTCCCATGAATCAGTCTAATCCACTCCAGACACTTACACCTGGGTGGAGTTGTGCAACCCTTTCTCTCTCCCTGTGCAGCAGGTTCCACACAGCTTCATTCTCTTTGAAGTGCAACTGCAGCCAGCGGCTACTCAGTGCCCCATGCAGGGCTGGTGCCTGGGTCTGATCATCACTCCATCTGCAGTCAACACTCTCGGCCACAGTCAAAACAGGAGGAGTGATCCCCACCCCATCCTCTGCTGCAGTTTTGCCAAACAAAATACACATAAGGAACAGAGCTGAAGATTGTTTTCAGATTTACCACGATTGTTTTTTGCCGCTGTATGCTACAGGATGCGCTATAAAATTAGGAAAGGGGAAATCAGGCAATTTCTGCATCTCTCTATCTAAGTAGATCATGACAAGCAAAGCGATAAACACAGCTATTAAGTACAGCTGCACCTGGTGCAGCCAATTCCCCCAGCTCGTGGTTGGTAGGATTGTTTAGAGAAAAACACAGGACAATAAAATAAGAACTTCCAAGCAACACAATTAAGCTGCTCCAGTTGTCAGATTAGTGATGCACAAAATACAATCTTGGTATGATTTTTTTTTCTTAAGTGATCAACCCAAATCAGGGGTGCTATTTTTCTATGTGAATCTGTGGTTCACCTGGAAGACAGGACTGGTTCTCTAATGAGATAGTCACTTAAGGTAGTGGATTTTGGGAGACGGCCATGTCCAGCCAGCCTGCTGCACCCACTCACTGTCCCCTCCTGGGAGCTGAACTGTATCATGTTTTGCCTTCCTCGTGTCCCTAGGTCTTTTCAAAAGAAATGTGGCAAAACTACATTTGCTAGTTTCTGAACTCTTGCGAGATTCCTTCTTCTCTAGAGAGCTCAGCCACCATTTCTGGTTGCTTGTCATCAAGGTGCACAATGTGGGGGCAGAACTATCACAAGAGGAGGTCATCTCTCAAGAGTTCAGGGACCTCTGTAAGATAGGTACTGCTTGCTACACTATTTCTAATTAAAGCAAGTGCAGCCCAGTGGTATGGAGGATTATCTCCTCCATCTCCTGGGTGGAGGTGGTGACAGCAGTGGTGAGACATGGGTGAAATGGGGCACGCTGGTGAAACACCTTGAGCCATCCTGCTTGGAGAACACCATCTGTTTGCATTCAGACTTCATGTCAAGCTGCTCGCTATCCATGACTAGCATGCAAATAACTTGTAGCTACACTCACACATCTCCCTCTTTCCTCCCTTCATATATGGAGCATGACTGAAGGCCTCCTGGTTTTGGAAGACTTATTCATGTATTTAAAACATTTCTATGCCATCTTTCCACCCAATTCGGGGTCCCCAAGGTGGCGATATTAACACATTTCAAACATTAAAAAAGCATTTAAAATACAAATAATATAAAGCATTTCAAACAATAATATAAAACATAAACTAAGCACATAAAAATGTAAACAAACGTATAAAAACACACAAACAGGGAAGAGGGCTAATAAGAGTCAGTGAGGGAAGGCCAAACAAGTCTTCACCTGCTGGTGGAAGACAATGATAGAGGGAGACAGACAAACCTCCCTGGGGAAGGAGTTCCAACACTTCAGTGCCACTTGGGTTGCCACCTGTCTAGACCAAGATGGTGAGGGCACCAGAAACAGAGCCTCTGAGGAAGACTGGAGTGGTTGGGTAGGTTCATATGGGAGTAGATGGTCTGTTTGGCTTCCATCAAAATCCACTTTGCCATGACATCAGAATGCATGCACCTGGGCAAATCTGGTTGGAGGCTTTGGGCTAGACTTTGGCAGAAGGCTTTGGAAGCCAGAAAGCCTTCAATCACATTCTGTGTTTGAGAAGAGAGAGGAAGTGCATGAAGAGCAGCAGCCAGCCAACAGGACAGCTCATTTTATCAACTATAAGAAATCAGCAAGGGAATCCTTTTTCATCGGCTTCATGTCGTTACAGTACAGGAGTGTTGGGATAACTAAGCCTTCCATAACTAAAGATGGCAGGAATAGGGCAGGTTGCTCATGATAGGCAGGACAAATTGGCCAGGCATCATATGATGAAGGACCATTCCTTTTAACAGTCCATAACTGGTTGTACAAGGGGGCAGGCTGGAAAGGGAACACCCTTGGTGCTGATCAGTATCAGCAAGTAAAAAGCACATTAAGTAGTATTTATTGTGTGGGGCCCAAAGCCATTACAATTAGAATACACAAAAAGGAACATAGATAAACCACAGCAAAAATAATAACATTATAAAGCTAAAAGCACATAAAACACATTTAAAACTCATAAGCACCTTCCCTGGGTACAAATAAAATAGGCCAGGCTTCAGACACAGCTCTAGCCAGTAGTTTCTTGGGATCAGTATCAACCCAACCCTTAGTTGTCTGTGCAGCACTCTGTAGCCCTGTTCATAAATTACACTGAATGCAAGTGAAATCCATGTACAGTGTACAATTAATTTTTAAAAAGATGTGCATCAAATAATTTTCATGTTACATTCAATTAATGTACAGCTGAATGTTTGATACAAATCCCACATTTATCTATGTACCAGTTCCCAGTTTCATTTGTAAAGTGTATGCACATTGGCTGTTTCTTACAGACAGATGTATGCACATACGTGCAGGATGTACATGCATTCACTATAAAGTGTGAACAAGGTTTATGATGTGTGTGTGGGGGGGGGAGATGACACTTGGCACTTCTCAGCAAAGTTCATGTGCAAGTGAGAGTAAACAAAGCCAGCAAAAATCACTGGCCCAATTTGGAGATAGAGTGGAGCTGCCCAAATGACAGTAGCCATAGGCTCCCTAAGGCATCCCATTTTTTTTAAAAAAAGAAATCAACAGATATACATGTTAAGGGTGGTGGTGGAAGCAGCAACAACGCCCATAGACAAGAAATCTCATGAGAAAATACAGTTTCTTTTTTAAAAAAATAAAATTTTGAAATTCACCTACAGTCTATCAGATGATTCCAAGTGGGACTAACTGTTCCCTAAAGTAGGAGCAAGCCCAAAGGCTTATATGTCAAAATGTGAATTTTGTCTACTGAGTAAATACTTTTCAACGTGTGTGTAAATAAACCCAATGTCAAATTAGAGCTCATTTCCACCACCTAATAGTGCAGTCCTAAGCAGAGTGATGCTCTTCTAAGTCCATTAAAGTCACTTTGCTTGGAAGGGTGTAACTCTGTTTAGGAATGCACTGGACAAGTACTTTGGGCTGCCTTCGAACCAAAACATAATTACTTGCAAGTGAGTTCCATTGATCACAGTGGAAATTATTGGTAAGGAAGAAATGTTTAGGATCAACTACTCCCATTTGTGTAATATTGTGAGTCATTCTTTCTGAATAATTTTACTCTGACTTGTTCCGCACTTGAATAGTAAGTTTTTCCCTGACATTCAATTGTCTCCATTTGTTATCATCTTCAAGCATCTCCTTAAGAAATGACCCATCTTATTCTCTTTTCTATCCTTTTTCTGCCTGACATGTCCTATTTTTACTTTTAGACTCTAAACTTGCTGATAGTGTGTTTGTGTGTTGATTTTAACGTTGTCAGAATGGCTTGCAGCTGTGGGCACTTTTATAAGGAACAACTACAGCAGAGGGAGTTACAGGAGCTTTAACAACAGGATCATGCCCCATTCAAGCTGTTCAATGGAATCAGTTGCAAATGCAGGGACTGAATCCAGCTTTCCTGTTAGCAAACAGGTGGAGACGGTAGAGCAGGGATTATTTGGAAGCTCAGGACGCAACTGCTAAAGATCAGAGAAGAATTCTTCAATATTTAATATGAAATCCAATATTCATTTCGTGTTCAAACTGATCAGGCATTAGCCGAACAAGAACGGCACCGAGACAGCTTGTTTGAAGAGGCAAGTGCCATAAACTGTTAAAAAGACAACTATAAAAATTAAAGATAAATTTCAAGGGTAAATCTAAATGTCACACTGGGAGCTGTTATCAGCACGCATATGTTCCCTGTAAATTGGTACTTATAATAGGGCACGGCAAAGCGCTAACATTGCAGCAGTTAAGGATCTGTCAGCAGTTCCTCTCAGAGTGCTGTCCATCAATACATTGCCCCACAGCGGTCAGCCGACTGGCAGAGCTGCAGAGCCTGTAGCCATTGTTTTGAGCTGGGTTTCTTTCTTCCTTTTTTCACCCTCAAAGGAAAAACAAAATCCCTCCTAGCTGAATGCGTTTTAGGGGAGCTATATTTGGGGCTTTGCAATATGCTGGATCTGTATAAGGCTTGATTCTAATACTAAGACTAGGACAGCCAAGCTGGAACAATTTGGTCATTTAGGGAATTAGCCTGTGGATAAGTTCAATATCAACTGCATCGTTGGGAGCCAGTGCACTTTGGGACGGGTAGCTGAGGAAGAGCCACATTTCCTCACAGTCATATACAAAAGCACCTTTTCTTTTCAGTTACATTTTCAAACAAGGCAAATAGTCTCTTCTGGGCCTACTGCACTGACCTCTGAAAGAAAGACTTATTACATTTCCTACCTGAGAGCTAGTGTGGTATATTGGACAGAGTGTTGGATTACAAATCCCCACTCAGCTATCAAGCTCACTTGGACGACCTGTGGGCAGTTGCCTTCTTTCAACCTAACCTACTTCACAGAATTGTTGTTAAGGATAAAATGGAGGACAGGAGAACCCCCACTCAAGGTACAAAGCTTGCTGGGTGACGCAGAGCCAGTCACTACCCCTCAGCTGAACCTACCTTGTAGGATTGTTGTGGGAATAAAATGAGGGTGGGAAAAATTAGGTGTGTTACCTGGAGAAAGGGCAGGCTGAAAAATGAAATAAATACTGTTTTCTCTCTCTTGAAGAAGAGTTGGTACTCTGCTTTACCTTAAGCAGTCTCAAAGCGGCTCACAATCGACTTTCCTTGCTCTCCCTACAACAGGCACCTTGTGAGGTAGGTGGGGCTGGGAGAGTTCTGAGAGAACCGTGACTGGCCCAAGGTCACCCAGCAGGCTTCATGTGGAGGAGTGGGGATTTGAACAAGGTTTTCCAGATTAGAGTCTGCCACTCTTAATCACTACACCATGCTGGCCCCATACTATACCACTGTGAGGCTTGGGTCCTATAAAGCATTTCTGCTGATGGAAACATTTCTGTCAGCAGAGCACAATTTTCTCATCTTTCTGATCCTGTTAGAATTCAGAAATTATCCCTGATATGCTACTCCTGCCAGGAACAGCATTTCAGGGGGCCTTTGGGGCTATAGTGGGAGGTAGAAGGCAAGGAATTTGTGTTCCACTGACAGAAATTCTTCTGTCGGGAGAAACACTCTGTGGGATCCTGCCCTGATGCTGGTCCACTGAAGTGGATGATACATGGAGCCGGTCTCAGTTTCAAATCACTTCAGGTTTATTTTCTGTCTTTTTGTCTTCATCTGACAAAGGGAGCTTTGACTCTCAAAAGCTCATATGCTGCTGGACTCCAGTCTCGCTATTCTACTGCACACCAACACAGCTATCCTCTAAAACTATCTTATATAGATACCTTCTTCAGGAAGAGAGACTGTTGTTTGATGGCATGCTAGCGATTCAGCACTTTACCGGACACACCCAATTTGAAGCAATAATGGGAGTTGACCAAATCTTGACTAGAACTGGAGCAAATTTTTAGGCACACTCTCTTTATTTTGAATTTTCTGGCAAAAAAAGGAGTTGATTTGTATTCCTGTTTGTTTTTTTCCTACACTATTCCCCCTTATGGGTGCTATCGGATGCAGTGGCTTGAAAAGGTGCAAAAAATGTTATTCAAGTTAAGTAGCACCTTAAAAGCCAACAATATTTTCCAGGATATGTGTTTTTTTAGTCAAACCTCACTTCACCAGATACAAATAGGAACTCATGAAAACTTGCACCAAGGGAAAAAATACTGCTGGTCTCTAAAGTGCTACTAGACTCTAATTTTATTCTATTATTAACTGACTAATATGGCTACACACCTTAAATGATAAAACTATTGAATGTATGAGTTCCTCACATCCTTCCTCCAAATCATGGCAATGTACACGGTTCTGTCTTCATTTTATCTTGAGAACAACCCTGTGAGGTAGGTTAGACTAAAAATGAGAGAGAGAGAGAGAGAGAGAGAGAGAGAGAGAGAGAGTTTTTTTTTAGATGATAGAAAGTATGAGAGAGAGAGAGAGAGAGAGAGAGAGAGAGAGAGAGAGAGAGAGAGAGAGAGAGAGAGACTGGCCCAAAGTCACTCAGTGAGCTTTATAGCTAAATGGGGTATTTTTACTTTCATCTACCCCCTGTTTTCATTATACCACACTGAATATTTATGCTTAGCATTATTTCTTTGAAATTCATTATGGCATAAGCTTTCCATTTTTTTAAAAAAAAATAGCCTATAAAGTGCATCTTGAAAAAAAGGTTGAACATTTCTAAAATTCAAGAAATACATTTCAAGTTTTAAAGTCTTCTAACATTTGGATTTTTTTGCTTGCTCGTTTGTTTCAAATGTACTACAGGTCTGAAGGCTAGTTTATAACTGCGGCATCTTTATTTAAGTCAGCCTATGTTACCAATTTAGTCACTGGCAACTGAAGACCCATTCAAGGTCTTATTTAATTTCTGTGCGATGATCTAAAGTTTTCTCAGCAGTCTTGAGAACTAGAAACTTTAAAAAAGCAGAAATTCTCAAGAAACTGCAAAGCCACTATATGAAGATATATATGAAATTGCTGCAAGCTGTCACAGTTAAATGAAATAATTGTTTTGGGTTGGTATTCTTAATAAAGAAATAATGTAGCAAGATTTTATGTTTACTTTTGTTTTTAATAATATATTTTGGTATTCCCATTCAATATATTTTTAGTTAAATAGGAACATGTAGAAATTTGGAGTTTTGTTTTGTTTGTTTGTTTTAAAAAATACCAATATTTTACAACCCCTTTTTTCTTAACTCAAGACATGTAACCTAAGCTATTAGACTCTCACGTGAGAAGAGAAATGGTACATAGTGATATATAAGATCTCAAGAGGATTCTGACAAATTCTCACGATTATTGGCACAACTTTTCTATCCTGCTCCCAAATGGGAAATAGATTCTGTGGCAGTTGAAATGTGTATTATTAAACTTCTTAAGTGATCCAGAATGGTTCCCAGTAGGAAAGGGGGGGGGACCATTCTAAGTATAGCCAATAAGGCTACATTCTCAGGTCCAAGGTTTCTCTGTTTGAATTCCAGTCAATTCAGTCCTGTAATATTTAAACTCAGGGCCATATCATAACAGTTTTGTTAAAGTAAATCAAAATATATTTCACCTTTGGCTAAAAATGGGAGACAGATTGGCATTATGTCTTCTGAGTTAATGTTGGTTTTGCCAATATGTATTACATGCAGGGAGGATAATTTTCTGGAAATTCTACCCCATCCCAAAATCTCCAGGATTTTCTAAGTTCCCACACTTTGAGAAGGCAGATTTTCTCCGCAGCCCACCCCACTCCATTCCGCTCCCTTTCCCCTTTAACTGACATTCAGTTGCTCTCAACATTTCATTGTTTTAGAGCTATTGACGCTGAACTGCAGGCTGTGGAAGGTCAGTAGTTCAGGAGTTCAAGACCCGGGTGCCGCAAGACGGGGTGAGCTCCTGTCTCTAGTTCCAGCTCCTGCCAACCTAGCAGTTCGAAAGCAAGAAATTGCAAGTAGATAAATAGGTACCACTTCGGTGGGAAGGTAACAGCGTTCCATGCGCCTTGGTGTTTAGTCATGCCGGCCACATGACCACGGAAACGTCTTCGGACAGCGCTGGCTCTTCGGCTTTGAAACGGAGATGAGCACCGCAACCCTAGAGTCGGATTCGACTGGCTTTCGAGCAAGGGAACCTTTACCTTTACCTTTATTGATTATATTGCATATATTATATTATAATGATTATATAAAAACCTCCTACCAGTGAGTGGTGCTGTTGCACATCTGAGTGTTTGGGCTGGTT
>NW_015161986.1:97242-101661 GCF_001447785.1 Gekko japonicus | reverse complement strand
CAACTCCAGGTTGTTAAATTCATGGAAATTTGAGGGGTGGAGCCTGGAGAGGGTGAGGTTTGAGGAGGGGTGGGACCTCAGACAGGTGCAATACCATAGACTCCACCCTCCAAACCAGCTATTTCTTCCTGGGTAACAATTGTTGCCAATCTCCAGGTGAGGGCTGGAGATCACTGAAAATTACAACTGCTCTTCAGGTAGCAAAGATCCGTTCCTCTGGAGAAAATGGTGGACTCTGTGTCATTATACCCTGCTCGGGTTGCCACAGCACATTGACACTGAGTGCCCAAGGCCTTGGCACTCTCCCAGAGCCTCTTTCCAGAGCTCGTTGTATTTATTTCCACAACAGGCCTTATTTCTAGTGTAAACATTTGTGGTTTTTTTCTGAGCTGGGTGATCTGCCTTTCAAGTGCACCTATTGCCCAGCAACTCTGCCATCAAACAGACATGCACCACTGGAAGTGTTTACAAATTTCATTTACAGATGTTTGTGATTTTTTTCTCTATGAGGCCACGGACAGGTGTATGTACCTTCCTGCTTGTATGTACTGTGTTTTTTAAAAGTATTTTAATTCACCCTCAACTCTCTTTTTAAACTTTTAAGGCTAGCTTGGCCTCATAAATGCTTCAAAAATAGGGCTGGTTATATTTTGTGCCATGAATCTGAACACTTAAAACACCAATTCTATGGCAACTTGAGCATTTTGTTTTAGTTTCCCTGAAAAGAAATAAAATATGCTAATTTTTATTAATCTGACCTATCCAGATCTTATTCCTTGCCTTTTATTTCAGCTTTAAATGAACCTACCATTGATTATGGCTTCCAAAGACTTCAGAAGGTTATCCCAAGACATCCTGGTGACCCAGAACGATTAGCCAAGGTAAAAAATATTCTAAATAGTTTCAGCACAGTCTTCCTTTGCTTATAATATTTTCTGGAATATATAAAGAATATTTAACCAACTCTCAATTGCTCTCACCATTTTATGCCTCCTGGAGCATATTCCGTTTTCACGCTAAATTATCTGTGTGTGGGGAGGATCCTTTTTGTTAATTAATAAAGTATTTTTTTCTGCATATCCCAAGTATGTAGAAACTGTTGTGTCTATACTGTTGGTCTGGTTTTGCTACTTTTATGGTGTTACATTTATTATCAGGGGTGTGTTGTTTTCAGATGCTGCAGATATGCATACTGGGAGCGTAACAACTGCTCATGATAGAGGGGCATGCTACCCACAATCTTCCCAAAGTGCATGGTTGCCATGTTGAGTGAGCAGAAGCAGTGCACGTATTTACATGCACACACACTGTCCAACATGAATGAATTGACCTATGCATTTTTCAGGGTTCACACGCATGTATACCAAACCTGTACATGTATGGTAAATACCCGTACTACCCCTCTTTGCACAATGTGGTGACCACATGTATCAAAAGGATTATAGGTCGCATGTTCTCCCACTATGCATTATTGGTGGACTCCAGTATGCATGGCTGGAATGTCGGAAGAGGTCTATAGTGATCTGTAGCTGAAGGTCAAGGATAAGGATAATCGTCAGTGTTCAAACTAATACATGCAATTCCATGGCAAGTGAATGTGAACAAAGATTAATTTCTCCCCCAGGTTTTTGAGCCCAAATTATCTGATATCCCCCACTTACCTAATTATCCCCAAATTTTAAGTCCAAATTACCTGATCTTGTTTCTGACAAAGAAACCAATGCATTTGGAATCCTCTGCTTTTCATTGCTTTTTGGACAAATTTTGAAAAGAGCATCATACGTATAGAGATGTGGTTTTCTGTTCCTTAATTTACATCTTTCTCTATAGCATATTTTAATAGTGCATATGTATGCATTAACAAAGCTTTACAAAATAGCAATTTTAAGGTATTTGCACAATTGTAACAAGATTTATTTGTGTATGGTGTTGCAAAGAAGTTCTCATGTGCGTCCCTAAAACTCTACACAAAAGAACTGTGATGTCATGGGCTCAGTACAGGGATCAAATCACCCCTGGGCGGAGGGATCTGGACACAATTCAAAGTACTGGTTCTTACCTTCATAACCCTAAACAGTTTGGCACCTGGGTATTCACTTGAACACCTGAATCAGACCATTGGTCCATCAAAATCAGAATTGTCTACTCAGACTAGCAGCAGCTCTTCAGAGTCTCATATCACCTACAACCTGAATCCTTTAAGTGGAGATGCCAGGGATTGAACCTGGGATCTTCTGCATAACAAGCAGATGCTCTAACATTGAACCATGGCCCTCCCCTATTCAAAGAACTGCTTCCTCCCGTACAGTCCAGCTCACTAATTAAGAACCTCTTCTCAAGTCCTCTTTGTCCCCACCTGGAGAGGAGAGGTGGGGGTGATCAGAGACAGGATTTTTTCAGTGGCCTTCAGAATGCCATCCCTCTTGAGGCTCACATAGAGCCTACCTTGCTTACCTTTAGGTGCCAGTCTAAAACATTTATCTTTATCCAAGTTTTAATTGAAAGGCTGCATCTTTTACAACTGTTTTTATAGTACACTACTAGCTTGAGGACTCTTTAAAATGAATATTATTTTAGGCTGTGTTGATCTGCAGTAAAAAGTTAGAACAAGTTAAACAATTTTGATATTTGGGGATACTTTTTTGATATAACTTGTCATGGAAACAACATATCGAGGAGGCCCGACAGCTAGCTGTTTCAACAACCAATGCAATAACTTATTTTTTTCTAAAGGAGGTCAATATATACCTGCGGCACTCTAAGTGTATAACTCTAAGGTGGGAGCTCAGTTGTTATTTCGTGCCCCAGTCTGGATTTTTATACCTTTTTCAAATAATCATGGGAGCTCCATGTTGTGTGGCAGGAGCCGTATTGAGAAATGCATTGTCTAGAGGCAAGGGGCTGGGCATCTGCCTCCTCAGGAATGAGCAGGCTTTTTAAATTGAGGATAGACGCCTTTAAAACAACCTGGCAAAAATTGGTAACCTCTCACCTGGTTTGGCTGGGAATTTCCCTATTCATTGCCATCTGCTAGAAATTTGATTTTGAAATGCCTTTATGCTTTAGATGAGTTCAGTACCAGAATACGGGCCCGCAGAGTTTAGTTTGGTGTAGTGGTTAAGTGTGCGAACTCTAATCTGGGAGAACCGGGTTTGATTCCACACTCCTTCACTTGCAGCTGCTGGATGACCTTGGGCAAGCCATAGTTCTGTCAGAGCTGTCCTTGAAAGAGCAGTTCTCGCAGAGCTCTCTCAGCCCCACCTACCTCACAGGACAACGTAGTGCTCTAGTTGTTATGGTTGTATTTGTTGTTATCATTGTCATTGTCCTTTGTTGTTGTTTTGTTGCTGAATGGTTGACGCTCAAGACTGTGGTTGCAAGAGCAGAGAATAAAACGAAACAAGTAGAACAGCTTGGTTTAAGTTCAGTAGCACCTTATCTGACAAAGGGAGCATGGACTCTTGAAAGCTCATACCCCCCCCAAATCTTGTTGGTTTCTAAGATGCTGCTGAAATAAAATCTAGTCATTGTAGGCTGGTGAGTGTTGTTGTAGCTAGTTTAATGATAATTCTTATACTGTGGCTTTTATGATTTTATTATAACACTTTACTTTTGAACTGGTTGAAGCAGGTCTCAAACCATCTCGGGGTAGCATATGCTTTTCTAAATAAAGATTTCTCTCTTTTTTTAGTTTTAGTCATGTTTTATCAATACATGTGCATTGGGTTATGGTTGTATTTGTTGTTATCGTTTTCATTGTCCTTTGTTGTTGTTTTGTTGCTGAACTGTTGATGCTCAAGACTGTCGTCACAAGAGCAGAGAATAAAATGAAACACGTGCATTGGCAAAAGCGAACCCAGCAGGTCTAGCCAGTCCTCTGCATGTAGATAGCCCCTTTTATATAATCCCTGGGTTATCCACCTTTCCTTCTTTTAGGAAATGCTTTTGAAACGAGCAGCTGACCTAGTTGAAGCACTGTATGGAACGCCGCACAATAACCAGGTTAGAAATCTTTCCCTCATATCTTCTATAAAGATACCAGAAACTGGAAAACTGCCTTTTCCCACATGAATTTGCCAGTAATTTGAGATCATCTTTGGAGGCTTATATTCAGGTGCCCCCTGACTTCAGAAGTTAGTCAGGTATATCCCAGACAGAGGGCTTTTGTTTTCTGTGATTGAATTCCAGTTAGGGAATTCCCTTCTAAAGAATGTTCACCTGGTACCACCTTTAGCATCTTTTAGGCACCGTGTAAAAATGTGACACATTTAATCTGTCGTTGTTGTTTTCTTTCTCCCTCCTCCTCCCTGATGGTGCTGGTGTCCTAATTTTATGTAAAATGTTGATTCAACAGTGTTTTTACATCCTGCTCAGAGGTCATTTTGGGGGGGATCGCGGGGGAACGCATGGGGGGGTGGG
>NW_015161986.1:50600-97126 GCF_001447785.1 Gekko japonicus | reverse complement strand
AGTGGAGCTGCAAGGCCAGTGGCAGCCGGGATCGTTGAGGGCGGGGTGTGTGGCCTTATGACACACTTCCGGTGATGTCAGGGGGTGTGGCATATGCTAATGAGTTATGCTAATGAGTCCCCCTAGCTCTTTTTCTACGAAATGACCCCTGCTGCTACTGTCATGATTGAACTCTCCTGTTACTTATGTTTTATGTGTTTTTAATTACTTTAATACCCATAGAAATTTTAAAAGGCAACATATAAATCTTTTAAATGAATGAATCAATTGGGGTGTCTTGTTCGCCACATAGGACATTATCCTGAAGCGAGCTGCTGATATAGCAGAAGCCCTCTACAGCGTCCCAAGGAATCCTGGTCAGATCCCTGCTTTGTCAAGCTCACCTGCCCACAGTAGCATGATGGGCATCAATTCCTATGGTAGCCAATTAGGAGTCAGCATCTCAGAGTCAACTCAAGGGAACAATCAAGGTAAGGTTGTTGATAGAGATACAGAAAATACATCTTTTTGCCATAAAGATTAAAGTAGAGGGTGGGGGAAGGTTTTGGTTTGGTCTGATCACTACAATATATTAGCAGATAAAATACTTAAGTGATAACAGGATTTCCTGACTTAATAGGGTCTCTATGTCCTTTGTTGGAGTGGGATGCCCTTTCACAACTCTGCTTTCCTGCCTGGGACATTTGGAGCCATGTGCTCTGCCACATCTTTCTGCTGGGCTCTTTCCTCTCTGCTCATGGCACCCTGAAAACATTTGCATTAGTTGATCTGTGGGGAACAGTGGACTAGAAGACCAGGGCCCCAGTCACACGGGAGGATTTACCACGCGAGAGGGACGGATTGGGGGCGCATCAAGCGGGCGCGATCATACTGCAACATCTGGGAAGCGGAGCGCACCCGTCCCCGATCCGTCCCTTCTGGGCGAAAACCGCGCATCAAAAAGGTAGCACCAAAGCAGTACTACCTGCTGGTTGACGCGCAGCATGGGCGGGCATCTGATCACCTACGCACCCGTCTCCCCACAGCATCCGAGGCCCTGTCGAACTGCGCATGCGCGCACATGTGCAAAGGGCTTGCCTCCTCTCCTGTCCACGCCCCCCCCGGCATCTGATCATGCCGGGGAGCAACTGTGTGGCGGCTCAGGAGATCTGTATGATCCCGCAGCCACGCTTCTCTTTTGTTGCAGCTGTAAAAAGCTGCACTTCAGTCGCGCCTTTCCCCCCTGGTGTGACCGGAGCCCAGGTAGCCTTTTGTGCCGTTTAATCTCTGATTCAGAGGCTATTTGGACACTGGAATCTATTTACTGAGTACATTTCTGTCTTGCTCTTCCTTCAAGGAGCTCAGGCAGCATATCTGATCCCTTCCCCATTGTATCCTCACAACAATCCTGTGGAGTAAGTGAGGCTAATAGATGACAGCTGGCTCAAGGTCACCATGTGAGCTTCATGGTTGAATAAGGATTTGAACCCAGCCCTCTAAAAACATAGTCTGACACTGTAACCACTACATGTTCATTAGTACTCCTCCTTGTCCCATTAGTTTTATGGATTCTTGATTCTTGTGTATGTTGTTGAGGTCCATTCTCCCTCTGGGTTCTTCTGATCCATGGGGATACATGGATTACTCCCAGCCTGTATCTAGCCTTCCTGTACTGGCTGCCTGAAGAAAGTCTGCACACAGGCCTGTAGCCATGGGGATCATTTGGAGGCAGTGCCCCCCGCAGATGAGTGCTGGCCCTGGACGATTTTTTTCTAATACAAAAAAATTAAAATGTAAGATGTGAATGGAGTTTCCAAAATGACCCCAGGCACAGGCAGGGAAGCTTCAGTCTCATTTTCTTTTTTCCTGGCCAAAAAATAAATAGGTTTTTAAAAATGCAAAAAAAAAATTAAAATTAAACAAAATTGCAAAAATTAAACAAAATTGTCTGCATATGTTAAGTAAATGCATGGTGTTTTTTTTAATTTAAGAAAGTAGATTTATCCAACTTGTCCCCTCCTAAGAGGGCCCAACTTGGCTTATAGTCTGGTTAAGCTTTAAAAAAAGACATACATCAGCAAGTATAACAATTTATTTATGTATTTATTTATATTTATTTTGGGATTTATATCCCGCCTACCCAAACGGCTCAGGGCAGCTAACAAGCGGCAATCAATCAACAAGGAATCAAGGAGTGAATAAAAACTAGAGCCAATCTTTACAATATCCTACTACTGACAGATAGTAGATATCTCTCAGTTGCTGCTAGGTGCTGGTCAGTAGACCCAACAGCATGTTCAGTACTGGGATGATTGTCGGCTGCATATGGGAGAATGGAACAATGCAAATAGTTGTGAGAAGAATCAGATTGGTGTATTATCAGGCAATGTCACAAAGGCACAGAAGCCTATCCAACCCATTTCTGTATAACTTTCTCTTCTCTAGCTCTCCTGAATACAGGGATATGATGGGTGGTGGTAGTTTACCAAGAGAACAAAGCCAGCCTGTTACCTTCTTCTCCTTCTGAGTTTTCCAACAGTGTCTCTCCTGTCAGGGCCAGTGAAACAATTTAGAAAAAGGCCAACAGCAAGATGCACATGATTTCTCCCAGTCCTGTGGAATATTGCAATCAAAGATTGGCATTCCACTGAAAGCATTTTATGAACACGTAGTGCTGCCTTATACAGACTTAACTGGCTCAATATTGTCTCCATTTACTGGCAGGAGCTCTCCTGGAGCTCATGCAGAGAAAGCTCTCCCTCCACCACCACACACACACCTGCTACTTGAGATCCTTTTACTGGAGATGCCAGGGATTGTTTTCACCTTTGTGCAAAGCTTGCACTTCACCATTGAGCCACAACCTCATTAAAAAGCAGGCATGCAGTGACTCATTTCAGACTGGGACTGGCATGACATTTCTTCTGGGACAACCTGGAAGTAACTTCATGACTCAGTAGGAATCATCAGCAACTCTTTGGAAAAACCATAAAGTTCACAGTGATTCCTAGAGAAGACTGAGTTTTCTATGGAAGTTACTTCAATCCTGTCTAGGAATTGCCAAAAACATCTATGATTTCACCATAAAGTCTCCTGTGATTCCTAGAGAGATGGGACATCACTTCTGGCGAAACCTGGTGACATCACATCACCATCCTGGCACCCCCTTCTTTGTAATTTTTCTCCCAACACTGCTCTGGTAGCTGAGGGTGGAAAATCTCTCATCCCCACTGGAGTGCTGGCAACTTTGGCCTGGGGAGTGAGGTAGTTCCCAAAGACAAACTTAAAAATAGTGAAGTGTTTGAGGGTGGGGTTTTTTGTGGTAAATAACTGGTGTATCCAGAGCAAAATGTAGAATTCCTTTGTAAGTACAGAAACATCTTTGTAATTCTCAAAATTCAATATTCGTTAAGTATATGTTGTGTGAAGCTCACCATTTTACACATTCCAAAGCTTTATTTAAAAAAACAACACAAGCATTTCTGCAATAAAGAATCACCCTCCCACCAATTTCAGTTGAAATCATTTAGAAGGTACAGCCTTGACCACAGTTTACAGAAAATTTTTATGTTAATGTTAGAAGCATTAAAAACACAAGTGTGCTAATTTTTTCCAGCTCTTGAAACACCCTTTCAGAATTCTTTAAACAATCACATCTGATCAGCTCAATGTACACATGTTGTCAAACAAAGGCATAGTCATGTCAGCCAAGGAAACATGCTTAAGGGGGTGAGAACGGCAAGAGAGCTCATGCAGCAATCTTCTGTTTGGAGGGAGCTTTCCAGCCAGCACTCTGGACTTGGGTTGAGTGCCAGTGCATTGGAATTGAACCTTGAAAGGTCAAGCCTCTAGAGGCACCGGTAGTTACTCCCCTGAAGACACATGACTCCCTGATGGATGGTACAAGGGGGAAAGCAAATGATCCTGCTATAGCCACAAGGGGGCCTGTATGGGGAGGGGTTGGTATGTATTTAATTTGTATGCCAATCTCCAGAACCTGCTTGAAGTGCCTTACAACTAAAACAATAAAGACGAAATAAGCTGTCGAGTCACAGCTGACTTATGGTGACCCCATGGGCTTTTCAAGGCAAGGGGTGTTCCAAGGTGGTTTGCCATTGCCTGCCTCTCCCTACCAACCCTGGACTTCCTTGGTAGTCTGCCAGGGCCGACCCTGCTTAACTTCTGAGATCAGATGAGATCAGGCTTGCCTAGGCTATCCAGGTCATGGCTAAATAAATGTGGTGCTGGAAAGTACCATCAAGTCATGGCAGACATGGTGATCCCATAGCATTTTCAAAGCAAGAGACGTTCAGAGGTGATTTGCCATGGCCTGTCTCTGTGTCGTGACCCTGGATGTCCTTGGTGATCTCCCATCCAAGTACTAAGCAGGGCTAACCCTGCTTAGCTTCTGAGACCTGACAAGATCAGGCCAGCCTGGGCTATCCAGGTCAGGGATAGCCCTACGGAGAAGGGCAGGGTATAAATTTGAGCCCTACAGGGAAGGGCGGGGTATAAATTTAATAATAAATAAATAAAGGGACAATAATACAATTAAAACATGTCAGGGCATCAAGGCACATAAAACAAATAGAGCCACTTAAAATAATATGGATAAAACTGTCCTCAAGCTCAGAGTAGACCATAAAACAGCTAAAAGAAGATAAAATGCCTAAGTTAAAATGTGTTGGTTTAGTACCTAAAGGAAAGTAAGGTAGTCACTAAGAAAGCCTTGGGAGGGGGATATTCCAAAGGTGAGGTGCTACCACTGAAAATACCTTGTTTCTAGTTACCACCTGCCCCATTTCTGACAGGGGGCAAAAAGAGCAGTACTTAGGAGACAGATCTTCTGCCATGGTGTTTTTGCCTGAACACGAGACCATTCCATGACATTGGCAATGCAGTGATGTGACGTTGTGGCATTGTCGGTGACATCGCTGCAACGCCAGCCTACACTCCCCTTGCTGCTGGTAAACCCACCCCCTCCACCAGTTGGTAAGAGGAACCTGGCATACCACAGAGGAGAGCCATGTCTGCAACTCTAGGCCAGGATCCAGCAATACCCCCAAGCTATGATCATGCCCCTTCAAGGGGAGTCCAAACCAGATATGATGTTGGGAGATCAGCAGTTTGCTGCCCCAGTATGTCTACCTCCCACATAAATGGTTTTGGTTTCTGTCCTGGTTCCCCCCCCCCCAAAAAAAAATACCCCTGGGAACTGTCATTTGGTAAGGGTGCTAAATAGTCCTCTATTGGAGGGGGGTAGTTGGGAACTCTTAATGAATCGTGCTTTTTATAAATTGTAGTTGAGGCATCTGTCACAAAAAGTAAGGGACAAAGGGGAGTCCTTTGCCTCATATCATTGTAATGTTCCAGACTGAGCTCTGCTGTCTTCAGCCTCATACAACCACCAAACTCAGAATTCCTGAAGGTAGAAAAGGACACATCAGTTTGTAGTGAAGATATGCACCTAGTGAAAACATTTTAAGTGCATAACAAAACAACTGATTACTTGATGGATGGCTAAATCTGTCCCTAGAACCTACCTAGCTTTGAGGCTGGGCCTGTTCCAAGGAAAGATTTTGCACTCTACCATTTGTAGGATTTTGATTTCTGGTACTATGAGGCTCAATGTTAGGATGGTCCATTTCCTCTTTTCATCTCCTAACTCCTGAGGTCCAGAGATAACTCATTCCTATACTACCAAAAGCCCCAAGCAGGCACTTCTCTCTGGGACCCTATTTGCTGCAGCTGCCGTGCTCTGGTGGTAACCGTGCTTCCCCCCTCCCCCCCGCAGCCTCTTGCATTTCAATTCTGTAACGTGAACTCTCATGGAATCCAGGCTACTGAAGATTGTCTGGCTGAGAGAGCTCATCTTGCTGTCTGCATCCCCGGGCACTCAACTGATGTTTATTTCTTGTAGGTTATATCCGCAACACAAGCAGCATCTCCCCCCGAGGTTACTCTTCCAGCTCAACCCCTCAGCAGTCTAATTACAGCACCTCCAGTAACAGCATGAACGGCTACAGCAACGTCCCCATGTCTAACCTGGGTGTTCCCGGCTCGCCTGGATTCATTAATGGCTCTCCCACAGGATCACCCTATGGTTGTAAGTAGTCACCTTCGCCTCTACAGAACCAACCTTTGGTTCAACTGAAGCTGAAAGGCAATGTACTGGAAAATGCTGTCCCTTTCTGCAATGGCACACTGAAACATTGCAGGTCTGTAATCAGAAATTAAGCGAAAAGTTGCTATAGACTAGTGATATGTTAATATATTTTTATATTAATTCATTTTCATGGTTTTATACTATTTTATACTATTTACATGCAATTGTTGCAAAAAGAAATTCCTGTTAATTTTTACACATTATTGCTATAAAGTATTTTGTGGCAGTTTTGCATCTTTTTAAAAATTCTTATTTGTTCCTTATTTGTTTCGCATAATTTTTACTTCACCTTTTGCCATTTTACATACCATTTATACTCCATCAACACTAAAACAGGTATCAGTTTTAATTGCAATATTTTATCAAATATCATTAACCCAGTTGGGAAAATAGACAACCACAGTTTCATCCCAAGTTAGGAAAAAATCGTAAAAGAAATGTGAACTTTTGAAAATCCGGAAAAGTCATGAAATGCAGAAGAAACCGAAGGGGGGGGGGTCAGGAGAACACCACTGCTTCTGCCACCCCCTTGGATCTTTCTGACACGGGCAGCATAATAGCTAACATGCTATGTTCACATTCACATGGCAATGTTTTTCCATGTTCCTTCCATTGCTGCTGCAAGTGCAGAGGCATACACAGCAGTAACGGATCATCCACATAGTAAGTTTTCTGCACATAAACACTGCTAGGGACTTCTTAGATTAACACCAAAGGGTAGGATTTTATTAGAACACAACACTTATGACTGATTGATATGATTTGTGACTGATCTAATTATCTATTTAAACAATTGCCTGTTGAGCTGAGCAGTTTTGCACAAGGATGGATGTGTATAGTAGAACTCAATCAGGCTGTGTGAAGAAAAGCCAATTGCCCTGTAGTGCATGATTAACAATACAATGAAACAACTTGCTGAACATATGTGAATGGTTTGATGAACAGTCAAACTGTTTATCAAAAAATCAGCTCCCTTTTTGTGGCTAGAGAACAGGACGTGAACCAAACTGGTGGGTGTTCAAGCATCCCTGTATGTATCTCTGGGCTGAGCTTTGTAAAGGAGCCCCCCCCTTTACAGACCAGAATTGCTGAGGTTTAACTTTTTAGAGGGAGAGGGAGGTGAAGTGGATATGATCTTCTGAATTCTCCCCCATCCTGAAAATTACATCCTCTAAGATGTTTTAATCCCACAAGGGGAAAAAACCATGACCCTCCATAACATTTCCCCAGCAGGGGTAGAAACAAGTTGAAGATGACATTTGTGAGGGGACAGGACATGGGACAAGGCTTTAAAAGCCCCTCCTCCCCTCCAGTTCTCCAAGGGAATGACACCGCCAGAAGCTGCCAAAGGGCAAAAAAGTCATTCTTTAAAATAATCACATGATTATGCATAATGTGTAGTTCTGTTCTCAGGCAGCAGCATTTGCCAGAGTAATGGCTTGATCCTGTGTCCCTGCTCTATCCAGATAGGTAAGAGTTATTTGGAAGTCTTCCAGCAGACAGGAGGATTTGGCCCCAGGATGCAGTAACGTGGGGAAGGTGATTGTCATGCCCAGGATCTGCAGCAGAATTACCTTTTTTTCTGGGCAACTTTAAAGTGGTGGCATCTTATAAAATAAATCTAAATATTTTGGTCGCAAGCAAAAGATAAATGCTTCTAAAAAAGAGAATTTTCTGATAACGTTTTTCAAGGTGCTCCGGGAACACTCGCTTTCCCCCCACCCTTTCTTTCTTTTGGAAATAATATCTCTGAAAAGGCATTCAGTCCTTATCTCAGTTCATCCTACTAAGTTTCAGCTGGGATTTCCAAAGTAGTCCCAAATCATCAGGCACCCATCTCCCACTGGATGTCAAGTTCCTTTTTTCATTCCCTTGAAGAGGCTCCGGTTTTGTCTCAACGGAGAGTAGGATGAGCTGTGTCTTAACTGAGATGAACCTCCGTCTTGCGGCTTCCTTTGGAACGGAGCTGAGGAGGCATGGAGGGGAAGAAATATGATTCTAAAGCCCAGGTGGATTAAATATTAGGAGGACCAATAGCTTGATCACAGAGCACATGCTTTGTATGCAAAAGGTCCCAGGTTGAATCCCCAAGTAACTGTTGAGAAAGCACTTCCTCATTCTGAGTCCTGGAGGAGCTTCTGCCAGAGAGACTAGGCAGTGCTGGGGAAGATGGATCAGTGTTTTGTGACTTCACCTCCTGATGTTTTCATTAATATTAAAAAGCAGCTGAGGGGTTATTTGGGTAATTAAGCCCTGGAGCTGGGGGCTAAACCCCCACCCCTTGATGTGATACTGGAGGAGGTGGGTTTACCCTTCTATTCTGCATCCTTTCTCTGATAGAAATGTAATTTTTTTTTAAAAAAAATCATTTTCCTGACATGTTCAAGAAGACTCTTTTTATCCTCCCTATTTTCTTGGGGAGATTGCTCAGTTTTGTTTATATACGTTAACACAAATATATTAATAACAAACAAACATTATTATTCCCGTGACTTGTCCACAATCCAACCCATCAATAAACTTTGAGCAGTTCTCAAGGAGGGCCAGCTCTGTGCACAAACCTGAAAGCTGCCCATTTCCTAACACTTCACTAAGCCAAGTTGGAAGGAGGAGGAGGAGGAGTTGAATTTATACCCTGCCCGTCACTCAGAGTCTTAGAGGGGCTTACAATCTCCTTCCCTTTTTAATCAAATCAAACCAGGCTCATAGCCAGGATTTTGTCATTTGGGGGCCTTTAAATAAGTTGGGGGCAATGACGTCAGTTGTGGAAGCAAGCTATGCTTGGAGAAGGGGTAGTGGCACCGGGGGCCTGGGCTAGATAAAAGTTTGGGGCCTTGGTATGACGTCAGGGGGCCAGGCCCCAAAATGCCCCACTGTAGCGATGGGCCTGAATCAAAATAGTCACAAAGTTTAGCAACATCCCTGACAGAAACCCCATCCCCCAGAGCTTCAGTTAGCCACAACAGGAGAAAGACTCAGATACAGTATGGGTGCTTGAATATCTCTGTCTCTCTCTCTCTCCCCCCCCCCTTCAACTGCTGCTGGCAGTTGGAGGGATGTTTCTCAGGGAAATGATGTAGTGGGGAAGGATTTAATCTCCCCCTTATCCCTTCCTAGTGCCACAGTCCCAGCCCAAGTGAGAACTTCTTTAATGACTTCTTCTTAAGATTCAGGAAAAGATCAGGAGAACTAATCAAAGATCTCTCGCATAACATGTCAATTGGCCTTCAGTCACTACACAACATGAGCTCAAATATGAGGCTATCTTATAATGGGCCAGACCACTGGCCTGTCTCATTCAGTATTGTTCACTCTGATTGGCTGCAGCTCTTTCCCAGCCTGGGATGGCAGAGGAACAGTTTGCTCGAGAGTCACCTCAGTCTGTGTCCAGGCTGGTATTTTCAAGATGGTCATTATTCACTACTGACAATGCTGAGTTGTTTTCATGAAATCTCTCCAGCCCACATTTCACAATGAAAACATCTCGACAGGCTTTTAAAGTTTTTTTTTTTTAAATAACTTGCCTGTTTGAAAGAATCACCCTCCAAGAAAGAAATCTGAAACTTCTATTGCTTGTGCACTGAGAGTTTAAAAATGGCCAAACAGATGTTTGGAGGATTTTTTTAAAAAAACAACTTACATACTCCACTTCCTGGCTAAGTTATGTGTGCCAAGTTTCAGCTCCAGGGAAAAAGACAGAAATTTTTACAGTTGAGTTATAAACCTCTGACAATAAGGGTTTACAATGAGATGCTGACAGACCCCCTTTTAAAAAAAAATAGGGAAATGTTCCCTTCTCTGCAGAGAATATGTGCGGAGTAAAATGCAGCTGTGAATGCGTGGGCATGGCATTGTGAAAGCGTGCACAAAGAGTGTAATACCCAAGTAGAGCACAAAACAAACTTCCAGGCTTCCTTACTTTTTGGATCACATCTTATAGCTTCTGAGAACTGCTTCAAAAAATTGCTGTCTGAAACCCCAGTGTCCAAATTGGCTCAGTGGCCACATGCAGTCTGTTCCCAGTATTTTTGAACCTGCTCCATAACCCTCCCCAGCCAGTATGCATAGAGGGATGTGCCATTGCTTCACTGCCTTTTTATGTTCACATTAATAAAAGAGTGCAGCATGAATGGGGCTTGTTTGAAAGAGATTTGTTCGTATCTGACAGTGTTCCATTAATAAGTACACATCTTTTCTTATTCCAGGATAGTTGTTCTAGAATAAATAGTATTAAATACCACTACCTGATTGATTGTTCAAGTTTGTATCCCACCTTTTAAAAGCTCACAACAGTTCACAGAGAGGTAAATTTTCTACAGATTTTAAAGCCATGCTTTTTCCTGGCTGTTTGTTACCAGGGGAGAAACAATCCAGAAACTAAGAAAATTTATGATATATAGAATGCTTACTTTTTCATCTGAACTTGTTTTACTATGGACCATTCATATCTTTGTTAGCATATAAAATTATACTAATTGGCATATGTACAAAAGTTAAAAGTATAAATGCCTTCACTTTTTAAAGCCAGAGAGACAACTGCAAAGTGCTGCAGGCTATCAAGGCAATCCTGTAAAAGGATTCTCTATTCTAACCCCAATCATGTCAGTGGACTTATATCAAAGAAACTCTGCATAGGAGTGCACTGTATGCCACGTTTAACTTTGTTCTTGCCACTTAAGAGGTAGGAAAAAATAAAAGCTGAAAATATAAATAATATATTTTGTAGTAAACAAAAGGACATTTCTTATTTGGGCTTAGAAACAGTTTTCTGTATGGTCCTAGTGTCGAGGACTGTCAGCATATCTGAATACTGAGTTAACAAAACTGAAAACTCTTCAATAGTATTTTATCATTGTACACACATTATACCATTTCAATAGTGAACAAAACTGGGCACATTTTAACAATAAACATACCCTTAAAATTTGTTGTATATATCTACAGAGATCTTGCATGAAAATCCCCATGCTATGCAATTCTTAGAAAGCATTTACAATGAGTGAAGCATTATTTTCCAAAGGAGAAGCTATTTCACACAATTTTTATGTCCCCCACAAAATTCCAGTTTTTCCTTTGGACTTATTAATGAATATTTTCAGGTGTGTTTGTTTATTTTTCTGGGTCTTCACATTCCTAGGGTTATCCCATCTTCTCCTCACAATCACCCTGCAAGGTAGGCTAGGTTGAAAGATAGTGACTGGTTCAGGTCATCCAGTAAGTTTCAGGAATAAACAGGGATTTGAAGTCAGGGTGTCCTCTGCTCAAGGCTGTCCAGTGTACCCCATTAGCACTCAGTAGTCATGATCAATAATGTGGCTTATTTTTCCTAATCCATAACCATACAATAAACCACCCAACTCCATACAGCCATTGAGATTATTGGGTTCCTAAAAAGCCAAAAACTTAGCAAGCTGGTTTGAGGTACAAAAAAAATTTGTTTTGCACAAGGGATTATTCTGGATGTCTCACTCCTGGAATCTGACTTGAAAACCCCTATTGTAAAGGTGTGATTGTTTTGTGCCATTTTCTCTTTTCTCACACCAAATTTACTCCCTAAAATGTACACATTTTTCAACATTATTTGAGCATCAATAAATTCCTGTTATAACACTAGATGCAGACTATAACATACATTGTATATTTAAATGCCATGGGTTGGATCTAGCAACAGATTTCTACTAATCAAAGAAGACGTGTGCATTCAGCTATATTCGAGGTAAAAAAATAGCCCTCTTTGGGGGCCCATAGAATTGAACCCCCGGATCAGCCTTTTTGAGGAGAGGCACTAGCAGCTATGCTGCAAATTTCGCTATAATGGTTCCTGTAGGATATAATGGAGCTGAAAAAATTGAGATTTCAATAAATAAATAAATAAATAAATCCAAGATCCGAATACCATACCAGTATTGGGATTTGGGAGTATCAGAAAATACCATATATATACCTGAACCCAATGTACCTGAACCCAAAAAAATACTGACTTTTTTGTACACCTCTAGAAATCACTGCCAGATCTAAGCCATATAAAACACCCATAAGAACCATACAAGCAAACACAATACAAAGAACTCTACATCACTCACAACAAAAAGCAGAGACCCAGAATTATTGACAAAAATGTAATGAACATAAAAAGAAACAAAGTGGTGCTGCCACACTGAAAGCAAAGAGCTGTTGCTCAGAGCGGGTACACCCTAACGAAATGGTTTGCAATGTGGGCTAGAACCAGGAAACCAGAGGGTGGTCAAAGGAGAGGGGAGAAGAACTGCACAGCCTTTCTGATCCCTTCTATCCTGAAAGTTCTGTTTATGCTAATTCTTTCCCTGCCTCAGTGATGTCTTCAAGTCCAACAGTCGGCTCCTCCAGCACTTCCTCCATCCTTCCGTTCTCGTCCTCCGTCTTTCCTGCTGTCAAACAGAAGAGTGCCTTTGCTCCCGTTATCCGACCCCAAGGGTCTCCTTCCCCAGCTTGTTCCACTGGCAATGGAAATGGGTTTAGAGGTAAGAGAAAAAAATCCACCTTCTGGCCTACCCCAAGACTTTGCCTTGTAGGTGAATTCCAGAGCTTATAACAAGAGACTGTGTTGGTGGGAAGCCTACAAGATCCTAACAAGACTTGTGGTGCCTTTGTTGTATGGAAGCCAGCCCAAGCCCTTGCTGAATGACAGCTACATTGAGAAATGTTGCAGGAGCTTTAAAATTAGAGTGGGTGGGCTAGTTATTTATAAATGGAAGGAAGAAGCGAAAATCAAAGTTTGCCCAAGAGAAGTCTTCAAAATCAGGTGATATCCTTTTGTATATTTCAAGTTGTGATTCTTCTTTTTTTGCATCTACATCCAATCCTGCTATATTTAAAAAGTGGGATATGTAGCAGTTTCAGTTATATTGGCAATCACTTCTCAAAATATTAAGATTTTTTTCCAAAGGATTTTTTAAAAATTTCCTTGTCAGAGAGCTTGCACATATCTTTTTAAATGCCCTTGAAAATCAGGGCATTTCTCACATAGCCACAGTGCAAAGTGCTCATGCTTTGCATTTCCCCATGCTATATTTGCTAAAGGTCAAACCACACATTATATTGTCGACGGGTTCACCACGGGGACTAGCTGCAAGTCCGCTAGAGTCTGGCTGCAAGTCCCCGTGGCAAACTCATTGACAACATAACACATAGTTTGGCCCTGAGTTTCTCTGCAAACAGGAAAGAACTGAAGCAGCGCTTCAATTTATTAATTTTTTCAACAAAAGCAGCAGTAGAAGTAGATACAACACCATACTCAGCTGCCATGAGGCAGGTTTGCACTTGTACGTTGGGTACATGGGGTCATGAGTTGGACACATCTAGATCTATATGCTCCACAAGCACCTTGTTCACTTGTCTGTTTGCCCAGCTGTAAAACACTATTTCAGTGTCAATCCTATCAAGAACAAAGAAATCAACAAAAGTAGTCACATAAGGTATTACAGTTTTTAACTGGATGAAGAGTCTGTTCCTTTGATCCAGGGAATTTTTGAACTCTGTTTCTAGGAAAGAGTAGGAGATTCCACTGATAAGCCAATGCTGCAGTCAGAGTGTCATACTAGAGCTACGGTCACACACACTAAATAATCCACTTTCAATCACTTTGAGTGCACTTTCCAACTGGACTTTTACTGTGTGAACTGGCAAAATCCAGTTGGAAAGTGGATTGAAAGTGGATTATTTAGTGTGTGTGACCACAGCCTAGGACAGAAGAGATCTGGTTCACCTCTCCAGCTCTGCCATGGAATATTCACTCTGCCATGAAGGTTGCTGGGTGACCATTGGCCAGTCACATATTTTTGGCCTAACCTACCTCATTGAGTTTTTGTGATTATAAAACTGGGAACTGGACAACTGTGTACTCCTTTTCGAGGGCAGAGTAGGATAAAAATATGCTAGATAGAAGTCCTAGGGCTCTCACCAAACTATAGTTTCCAAGAATCCCCAGTGGGAAAACAGAATGGTAAAACAGGTCTGTAACCAATACATTTATTTATGTAATTCATTTATTTACTTCAATAGTAACATGAAGTTCATGTTATAGCTATAGTTTGCAATAATGCACTGTGCTTAAGAACATAAGAAGAGCCATGCTAGATCTAGTCCAGCATCCTGTTTCAGAAAGTGGCCACCCAGCTCCTCTGGAGGTCCAACAATAGGGCATAGAGGCTGAGACCTTCCCCTGATGTTTCCTCCTGGCACTGGTATTCAGAGGGTTTACTGCCTCTGAACACGCAGGTTCCCTTTAGTCACCATGGCTAATAGCCACTGATAGACCTACCCTCCATGAATCTGTCAAATTCCCTTTCAAAGCCATCTATGCCTGTTGCCATCACTACATCCTCTGGCAGCAAATTCCATATTTTAATCACTCACTGGGTGCGTTCAGATGGGGCGTTTCAGCCGGCATAAACTGTACCGGTTGGAACCGTTGCAGTTTATGCCGGCTGAAACGCGATCACACTTACCTCCTGTCTGCGGAGCCCATTGCTGTATGCCCATTCACACACAGCGAGCGTCGGCGATTTGTTTTTTTTTAACTTCATTTGCGCATGCGCATAGGCAGCCATCCACAGAATGCACAAAACACCCCATCCAGAAAAGCATGCCCTGAAGAGAGGACTTACCTTTAAAGTTTAAAGAGCAAACTGGCCTCCCTGAGGTCCCAGACTCCTCTAAAACGTTAAACTAAGGACCTTTTCTTTTTTAAAAACAAACGCCGGGGCGAAGCTTCGCCCAAGCGCATATCGCCGACCTAAAAAAAAAATGGCGGGCGAAAATTGGAAGCCTTGGGCTTCCGAACGGAAGTGGCTCTACAACGGTGAAGAGCGATCAGATGGGGGCTAAAGCGATTACAACCGTTGCACTCAGGATACCACCACTTGGGGACCTAGTGGCAGAATACAACGGTTTAAAGCTCTTTGCAACGGTTAGGGACGGAAGGCAGATGTTCGCCATGTGAACGCCGGTAAGTACACTGATTCCAACCGGCACCTATACCATTGTAAATGCCCTGTCTGAACTGTATAAAGAAGTGCTGTGTCAGTCCTGAATTTATGGCCCATCAGCTTCATTGGATCCCCTCAAGTTCTAGTATCCCTCAAGGGAGAAAAGGTTCTCTTTGTCAACTCAGTCCACCCTGTGCATAATTTAATAAATTTCTATCATGTCCCCTTTTAACTAAACTGAAAAGTACCAAACTCTTGAGCCTTTCCTTGTAGGGAAGGTGCTCCAACCCCCTAATCATCTTGGTTGCCCTCTTCTCTACTTTTTCTAGCTCTGCAGTGTCCTTTTTGAGATATGGTGATCAGAACTGAACACATTATTCCAAGTGAGGCCACACCATAGACCTATACAGGAGCATTAAAATAACGGCTATTTTATTTTCAGTCCCTTTCCTAATAATCCCAAACATAGGGTTTGCCTTTTTCACCAGTGCAGCACACTGGGTTGACAGTTTCATTGAGCTATCCTGTACAATCCCAAGATTTTGTTCCCTCTCAGTCTCAGCAGTTTCAGAGTCCATTAGGCTATACTTGAAGTTGGGGATTTTTTGTCCCAATGTGCATCACCTTACACTTACAAACACTGGACGTCATCTGCCACATTGTTGCCCATTTGCACAATTTGTGGAAATCCTTCTGGAGTTCTTCACAGTCATCATTGGTTTTCACCACCCTGAATAATTTTGAGTCATCTGCAAACTTGGCCACTACACTACTCACCCATGATCCCAGATCATTTATGAACAATTTAAATAGTACCACCCCCAATACCGATCCTTGTGGGCCCAGCTGCTTACTTCCCTCCATTGTAAGAATTGTCCAGCAAAGGTGCATGTAGAGTTTTGGATTACAGCTGTAAAAGATTGTGCTAATGCCATAGGCGGAAGGGTACCTAGCAGGAAAACATGATACCTGAATGGGAGCAGCAGCATCAAGCCTGCCTTTCCTGCTCATCATTGAGGATCATTGTGAATTATGTCTCTCCCCATCCACCCTCACACATGGTTGAGTTGGAAGTTCTGAGAAGCTCTCAGAACTTTCTTCATGTTACTTGCATTAAGGGTGTTGTGCTAACTCACCCACAAAGGAGCTAAGCTCTTATTTAAGAAGGTCTGTTTTCACATTGTAGCAGAGCTCTTACAAAGCTTCTCTTGCTTATTCAAAATGCTCCTAACATTGCTTAGGAAGCCTCAAGGAAGAAATTAGCATTCTAGAATCTAAATGAGAACTGGTCAGGTTCTGGGATTTGACCAGCAACGACCATGTTGATCATCCCATTGGAAGAAGCCTAATGCCCAAGAACATGGAATTGGTGTTCTGAATAACTCCAGCTCCCTACTGAAGAAAATACCCTTTGTAAGAACACTGAAGATCACTTTCTTTCTGCTCTTGCCAGGAAGTATCCTACAAATGGGAAATTTCAGGGATTTAATCCAAGCTATGCAATTCTGTGATGATACTGAAGAGGAGAGAACAATATGTTAGCCAGGGATCCACAGCATATTAGAAGTCTCTTTAGGACCTCTGTCTGTCTGTCTGTTCCCACACACACATGCATACCCACAGACTTTTAAAAGCTAACTTTTACAAATGCCTGATGCTATACTTTAAAAAAAAAAAGTTCCTTGAGCCTTTCTGATTTGACTCAGTCTGGACCACTGCAATCCCTAAGCAATGGCTCCTTGCCTTTAGCAAAACAGAAAAGGATTGGTGTGTCATTTTATGAAAGAGCAGTCATGTGGGGGATGGGAAGGATATAGATGATCTGGAAGCTCAACTTTGTTGTCTATTTGGGTTCTCTTGTGGTCTGGGAGAAAGGCTGCTTCAAAGATTGTTGTGAGGCAGGGATGCCATTTTGTACCCCTTACCAAAGGAGAAGAGAGTTCTGCAAGATTCTCAGCTGGGGGAATTAAACTGTTGAGTATACAGTACAAATTAAATGGCAAAAAAAGCAATGTTTGTTAAAGAATTGTTGAGATGCGTCTTTTTTATGCCTCACAATAGGAAATGTTATCAAT
Source organism: Gekko japonicus (assembly GCF_001447785.1). Taxonomy (NCBI): domain Eukaryota; kingdom Metazoa; phylum Chordata; class Lepidosauria; order Squamata; family Gekkonidae; genus Gekko; species Gekko japonicus. Next base: position 79,940 of record NW_015161986.1, on the reverse strand, counting down.
GCCCGTCACTGCTAACAATACTTGTGCTTTGTCATTATGTACCTAATAGAAAGGCTCATTGTAATTGAATGGTGCCAGTAACACAGAGCTGCCACTGAAAATGGCAGCCCTGTGTCAAGATCCCATGTCTCACTCCATATTGCAGTGCAACTTTCCTGGAGTCCTGGTGTCATTACTCTGTACTTCCCTTCCCCCATCTAATAGCAAACATTGACGTGGAATGGGATCAGATAAGCATGCAGCAGATCGATACTGGATTACTGCCCCCCAAAAGGAGGGAAGAAGAGCTATCTACACGGTCCTGAGCTGTAGTTGCCTGCCAAGCTGGGTGGCAAAGTAGACTGAGGCCAAGCATGTCCATCCCATCCATCATCATGGTGAGGCCAGGCAGGCTCATCCCTTGATGTGGAGAGGCAAGGCCAGGTGGATCTGTCCTTCACCACAGCAGGCCTGGGTGGGCATGTCCCAACCCTCCACACAATGAGGCTGGCCCAGGCAAAGATAAGCCGAAGAGGGAGTGTCCCTCGCCACCACAAGCCCTTCTTCCCCGCACCTCCAGGTCTTGCCTGCCCCTGTTTGGGCTCGGGTGGCCTGACAGGAGGGGGTGGCCCCCATGGAGGGATGCTGCCCTGAGCCATTGGCCCACCCAGGCGTTTCCCAGTGGCCTTTGTGGCCAATCGACCCCTGCCTCCACTCTCCAGTACATATTGACTATAACAAGAAAATCCACCAGATGAACGTTTATGATAGCACAATATCCAATGTGTTGGGAGGATCCAGTTTCCTGCCCCAGGGCTGGAACTATGCAGCTGGGGTGAACACTGGACCTTTAAAATTATATAAATGCTCTGTGTTTCACTTGTCTCCTCCTCATCTATTCCTGATAAAGAACATGGCATTTGAAAGCTTGCAATATTTTAAGAGACTGCTTGCTTTAAGCCACCCTGAGGTTCTCATTCGTGTTACCCAAGGGAAGAAACCCCACATGGTTCTTGGCTTACAGAATGGCATTATGAAAGATATGCAGGTACCCTCAGATAACCTGCCTTGTGCCACGTGTTCCTGCTTCCTTCACCCTTTGTGCCATCTGCTATCCATTCCTGTTATGCAGCCAGACATAGTAGTCAGGGGGGAAGGCAGTGGGCCTGACAATACCACCTCCTTGTCTGCTCCCCCAAATTGATCACAGGTGTCCCGATCGGGGGGGGGGAGCCCGGCATTTGTTTTGTGTCGGCCGTCAAAGCTGCTTAAAAGCAGCGTGGCAGAGATGTAATGTGACATGACGCAACGGTGAAGTGATGAGTACCCTGGTGTCTAATCATCTCATCGCAGATGTAAGGCAACAAATTGGAAACTGCTGGAGCAGTGCAGAGGAACGGCTGCCCAAGTTTCCCTGTGGCTACATCGACACATCTGAATGAGAACAGGCAAGCTCAGGAACCATTCTACAAGGCTGACTCCACACATACAGCCCAGTGAGATGGTAGAGTCCTGTGGTGGTAGAGTGGATTGGACCACTTCAGGCTGCAGGTCCAGATTTTGAATGTCCACCCATGTAAATCTGGTAGATTTTGTGTCCAGTAGCACCTTAGAAACCAACTGGATGGCGAGCCTGGATCCAAATCTAGCTGTTTTACTGCAGACCAGCAGAGCTACCCTCTAACACTATCACCCATGTAAAGAAATCCTTGCATGTAGAAAACTCACATAAGTTGGGATGATTTCATTTATTGATTTGAAATAATTATATGCCTGCCTTTCTCATGAGCATCACAGGACCCAAAGTCGGTAACAACAGTATAAAAAGAATTTGACAAAATAGATATAAAAACACTAAAAACCAATCTGCAAGCACCTTGTGCTCCCACCAGCATGGTACTCCCCTTTTGCCCAGGCTCAGTGTTGGGCTAGCATTATTTCTTTATTTAGATATTCATGCCAAACTCTTCTCCTCTATGGGGACCTCAAGCAGGTTACAAAAGTTTTCTTCCTTCCTCCATTTTATCCTTACAACAGCAACCCTGTGAGGTAGGTTAGGCCAAGAGAGTGACTGTCCCAAGATCACCCACCCAGTGAGCTTCCATGGTAGAAGGGGGATTCGAACCTGGGTCTCCCACTCTAGCTCAACTACTACACCATGCTGGCAGTGATGCATTCATGCATGAACCCATCACACATCCTGAGACACAAGCTTCTGTAAATGTCTAAATGATGTCAGGGCAGAATCTCACACCCCTAGAAAGTAACTTTATATGGTGATTTCAAGTAATGACTCTTGGCACCTAATACATTTTGACAGATGCAAACATTTGACTCAGTGCATACTACTGACTCACAAAACAGCCTTATCATAGGAAGCATGCGTCCAAAGCATTCTTCACTTAGAGCCTGTTTGCCTTATCATGCAGCTATCACTTCACAGATAGGTTCTAGAGGAAGCTGTGTGTGCTACTTGGCTGCCATCAGTGCCTGGCAACCAAAAGCAGGGGAGCTGCCTTTGCCAGAGGCGGCTGAATAGAGGAGGCATATGCAGAACACAAGATCAGCAACTGGAGATAAAGGTTTTGGGGTGACTGAGCACTCCTGTAGTATACTAGCAAGGGAGTGGAGGTGGATGAAAAGCCTTATGGCAAAAGTCTGGAGAAGTCCCTTGTCAGTTTCAACTGTGTGGTGCCTTCAGGGAAGCTGAAACTGACAAAGAGATGATCAGAGGCCCTCCCCTAACTCTGCCTTAAGATTCTCTTAACAGACGAAACTGGCAAAGTCTTTCAGGCAAAGTGAAGGAAAAGGTCCCTCTCTGTTACATCTTGGATGAACTTCAGCCCCTGTCCCTCCACACATACACCCGTGCACTGTGTACAGCATGCAGGTTTCTATTTAAAGGTACACAGTGGTACTATTTCACTCCTTAGACTATGCCCTGACTCCAAGGCTAGGTTCCCCTTTTGTCTTCCAAATCTCTCATGCCCAATTCATTTGGGAAGCTCATGGCCAGGGGTCCCCAACCTTTTTGAGCCCACAGGCACATTTGGAATTCTGACCAGTCGTGGTGGGTGCAGCAACAAAATGGCTGCCACAAAATGGCTGCTGTAATAGGTGGATCCAGCCACAAAATGATTGCCACAGCTTACCTTCAGTAACACAGTACAGATCCTTGTGCTGGAGTGGCAGCTGTTGCCAAAGCAACATTAAAAAAAAAAGTCTGCACAGCCAATCGAATCTCCAGGGGTCAATGAGAAGCCATGCTGGGCAAAAGCCTTACCTTGCCCCACCCACTTCCTAAAAGCACTTGGCGGGCAGCAGAAAAGGTGTCAGCGGACACCATGCCACCCACAGACACCACACTGAGGAGCCCTGCTCTTGACACGATGGGAAAGGCACTTGGAAAATCCACTCTTCGGCTGTGATCATGCACACAATGGCCACGTTCAGACTGGCAGTTTGAAGCGGGAGGGAGTCGTTGCAAAAAAGAGCCAGAACAAACTGTTCCGGGTTTTCCCAGTCACACTGCGTGGACTGATGCGGGAACAGGAGGCGCAAGGGAGCGTTCACACTGTTGGCCCAGAGGCACGGCTGTAAGCGGCGTTTTCCTCGCAGCAGATGCCTGGCCACAGCAGCAAATAGGGCAGGATCCGGCCGCTGTGGGCCATAGGCACATCCGGCGACATCACTACCCCCTCTTCAAGGCAATCACCTGCACCTTCCTGGTGCCAGAGTGAGGCTAGGAGGTCAGTCAGCGTAAACACCTGGCACACATTATTAACATGGGCTGTTCCCAGCTTTTAGCGGTTCGCGTTCTCACTTCCGGGAAGCAGACTGAAGCGGGATAAACAGGCTCTCCAGAGTTTGCTACCACTTTCACCAGGTATCTTTTAAACCCAGGAGGTAAGCGCTACAAGACGGGTTGAGTACAGGTGGGGAACGCCGGACAGATGTGCCTGTGTGAACGGCCCCTTTAATCCACTTGTGAAATGTTCCTCACGCGCGCCTATATTGGGGCAAATTGCTAGTCTGAACTCGGCCTAAATAATCCACTTTCAATCCACTTTCAAACTGGATTTTTCTGTGTGAACTGGCAAAATCCAGTTTGAAAGTTCATTGAAAGTGGATTATGTAGTGTGTCTGATCGCAGCCTTCATCTTGTTTTGCCAATCCGTCATCTGTTTGGAGTGATCCACTCCCTCTCTGACTGTATTGTTTACACTTCCTTTTGGCTTTTGATCTCAGTTGTGTTCTGCATCCTAACAGAACATACAAACCTCTTGGATTGCATGGCTTTTGATCTCATTTTGTAATCACACACACTCCTCGTTAGTACCTATGCAGAAGCATGTATAAAAATGTGCCAAATGAAGGTAACTCTTCACATATCTGATACAATGAGTTCTGGCCAGCAAAGGGGTTTATCACAATAAAATACATTAAGGTACCAAAAAGACTGTGGCAGAGCAATCTTGGTACCACTTGGGAAGTTACGACATGCTTGACCTGACTGCTATAAAATTAAGTCAGTCATTCCTGAGTTTCTGTAGTCCTGTACATATAGCCCCTCTGTGTTGACTGAACATGTACGGAGGGAAAGTGGGCACGAGTGTAATGGCTCTGCTTATACACTATTATCGGGGTGAATGCCCAATGTGCCCACATGTATACTCGGTCCCTGTGATCAGGGACTCTGCTTTCTGAATTTCCACAGTCATGAGAGCATATGCACAGGAACGCTTCCTTCATGAGCACATACAGATGACCCAGCAGAGGCGGACCAGTATGCTTGTGCTCAGTCTCCCTCCCTGTGCAATCAGCATGCGAAGAGGTCATGTGTACAGGGCTTTTGACTTATGCCTAATTAACAGAGGTGATAGTTAATGATGGTGGCTAAATAGAACCTCCATATTCAGAGGGAGCGTACCTGTAAATGCCAGTTGCTGGCTGGGAGGCAACAATACAGAGAAGCTTTGCCTTCTATATCTAGCTTTAGGCTTTTTGGAGGAACCTGGCTGACTACTCTGGGAAACAGGATGCTTGAGCAGATGGATCTTCATCCAGTCCAACTGTACTCTTCCCATACTTTTAGTTTTTTTAAACTGTTTTTTTAAATAAGTTTCAGTCTCAGTGGGTTGCATTCTGTGTGTTTGTGTGTGTGTGTGTGTGTGAGTGTATTTGAAACTGGGTTGCAGTAACTTCAAGCAAAAGGCAAGGTCTTTGCAAAGAGGAAGCAAACGTTCAAGACGTGATGGTGTTGGTAATGAGAGAAATTTGAGAGCCTCTTTACCTTGAGCCGGGCATGTCCAAGCTATTGTGTATCTTGTTACCAACCCGAGGCCGCTTTTTCAACAAGTTACTGAAGTAACCCTCAGAGGCCATCTCAGAAGACGCTAATGGAGGAGAGGAAGGGTTTCATGCCACAATATTTCCCTCCTTAAATGAGAGGTCTGATTCGTTTCCTTTCTTTCTTCCAAAGGATCTCAGTCCCAATCTCTCCTTTTAGCATTGCTGAGGATACAGGTTTCTGAAATATGATTGTCTGTGGCAGCCGTTTGCTGCGGAGACGTGACAGCAGACATCCCAAACTTGTTGAATGCTGACGATCCCAGCCAAATTTTAGGAGTGCCTGAAAACACGGATGCCTTGGTGAATGCTGACAGTTACCTAAAGGTGGCTGCCGACATGCACCGGTGTATATTGGGAAAGTGTGCTGGGGAGGGGGGCAGATTTCTGTTTCCAGGCATCTCAGCAAAGGGTGCTGTCCTCCGCTGCCACTCCGTCACTGTCACCCTCCCGCCACCTCTCCCAGGAGCCAGAGCAGGTAAACCACCACCCCCTCTTTTCTGGCATCTTCAAGCACGGGGGCAGGGCTGAAACAACATACCCTAGAGAGAGTTTTGTTGCTGCCGATGGTGCTAAGTGGCACGAAGTAAGGCCCTAAGTAGCTGAATGGAGATGTTATCTTAAAACACTGAAGCTCTTTGGGTGAATGAACCTGTTGTGTCCGCTGACTGCCACCAGAGGCCAGCGAATACCCCAGAGCTTGACTCTGGAAGAACAATGGGGACAAGGCTCCTGGTCTCTCCACTGAGGGACCAATGGGACGCTGGCGGTAGATTCAAACCCACCAACGGGACCTAGGGGGTGTCCCCCACATGTGTATATAGTTGGTCCACGGGCCATTACCCTTTGTCTTTGTTGTGTAGCAGTGAAGCATGCAGGATGTTATGCGAGCCGCAGCGGCCTCGCCATGCGGTTAACCTACTACACAATAGAACCCATCTGAATTCTTTCCCACTGCCAGCCTTAAGATATTTTGTACCTTAAAAGAAAATGGCACTCACATCCTACTGTGGAATAGAGAGTGTTTAAACCAAAAAGACTGAGCTTCTCTAAGGGTGATTCTGCATTGGCTTTTCCCTCCCTTGTTTTATCAAACCCATGTTGGAACAGAAATTCTCCTCTGCATTGCATGTTCCTTTCACCTTTTTTGCTCATCAGATTTTATGGTACCCTCTGCACTGCATGCCACTTTCACTTTCTTTGCTCATTGGGTTTTATGGTGCCTTCTGCGTAGATTCACAGCAGTTCAGGGGTGACTTTGCAGTCAGTAGGCGTTGCCCTGGGGTATTTGAATGTGGCTTTGAGCTGCACCTTTCCCTCAGTGTTGAGAAAATGTGGAGCAAATGCTAGATGCAGAATCACCCTGAATCTACCATCTAAAATTTCACATTACTTCACGAGAAGGCCGGCCCTGTTCCCCCTCCTTTTTGTTGTTGTCATTCCTTGGTGCATAGGAAGGAATATAAAATTTCTTCTTCCAGCGAGATGTTTGTTAGTATTATTAACAACACATGCCTAAGGTGCTTGTGTGTCATCCTAGCATCTGGGTGGTTTTTTGACACATTTAATCAAGTGTTTCATCTGATAATGGCTGTCTTTGGAGGTTAATACAGTGTGGCACATCTTTAATTCTTCCTTCCATTCCTCTCCAATAAGATAAAATAAAATAAGAGAGAAGAGAATCCCTGGGGGATAATCACTATGGTTCCTGTATTCTCTACTCATCATGGAATGTCCTGCATTGAACCTACCTTTATTGAAAAGTTACATCGATTCAGTATATAGTAATACAGGCAAAAATAATTACAGCTTTGCGAGAGGTGTAAGACCTTAATCCGAACCTCACAAACATTCAATAAGAAGTCGTACAGGCTGGGAAATAGGCTTTTGACAGCTCAGCCCCAAAGGGGAGGAGAGGGGAGCAGCGTCAAGCAGCTTGCAAGAACAAAAGCTAGGCTCTAAAATGACATTAAGCCAACTCACAGGAGGAGATGGACCAAGCAGAATATCAAGCGTTTGATAAACCAATTAATATTCCTGGGTTTTCTTATTGCAAACAGAAATGTTACTATAGAAGGTTTATGCCATGGTACGTTGGCCGTGGAAGCGGCATCGTAAGAACATAAGTGCCCTGCTGAATTGGGCCAAAGGGGGCCAAGACTGTGTTTGGGCCAAAGGCAGAGTGTTGAGTTGGGTTAAAGGGCAGGGGTAGGAGGAGTTCCCCAATAGTTTATTCCCACCCACCCTCCCACCCACCCACACTATCTTTTGCCCCACCCCCCAGCTTGTTGCTTCTAATTTGGTAAGGCACTGCTGTTTTAACCTTGTTCGTTTTCCCTTTCAGCCATGACTGGTCTTGTTGTTCCTCCAATGTAAAAGAAGAGGAGGAAACGCTGGAATTTTTTTTTCTTTTTTACAGCACAAAACTACTTATTTGTGATGGACCACTAGAAGGGGGGGGAGGAAAGCACTACACACTCTTTTGATGGGAGGGAAGCCATCTGAAGCAAGAAGGGGAACAGTTTTCACACGTTGGATGAGCTAGCAGACCGCTTCCAGGTTTCATACTCACTTCCATCACCCCCCCCCCCCCCGAAATTAAAAGAAGGGTTTTCCAGAGATCCAGGTGTACACTGTTGATGCGATGGAATCAGAAGTACAAGGTTTTTTTGGGGGGGTTGGGGTTTTTTAATGGACAGAAAACCTTCCGGATGTTTGTAAAATATTAAAAAGGGGTGAAAACAAAATTGGCCAACTGATTCAAGTGTGATATTTTGGATACTCTTTGTTTTACTTTGTAGGTGGGGGGGAAATGTTGAAGTTTCTATTTTCTATGGAGCCTTTCAGATACCAATTTAGTTTATGCAGAAAAAAATAACACAAAACAGGGTACCAGCATGGAAGACTTTCTTATAAAACTGATATGAATGGTGGGACGTTGACGTATGTGTGTATTTGCTTATAGTTTAATCTCTTTTTAAAAATGAAAAATGTAAGATGTTTTACAATTATTTAAATAAATAAACTTGTAAGTTATTGTATGTAGAGGTAGAAATTGAAGACTTGGGGAGGGGGGCTTTTCCCTCCCATCTCCTGATGTACAATGAATCCTTTTTTTGGGGGGGGGTCATAATGCAAAAATGCAGCAATACCCCCAAGGTGTTTCTTTAATGCTGCAATCTGTTTTCACTTCTCTCCTGCTCTTTATTCAACCCTGTCCAAGAATGTCTTGAATTCTTCACGAAGGACTCATCACAAGTTTTTTATACACATAATTGTATATATATGCATATATATATATAAATATATAAATATAGGGCAGTAGTTAATGTATGAATATTATACACTTTTTCATCTTTTGATTCAGTTAAGGTTTCAGGTACTGATGTAAGCTGTTCTAGTTTCATACATCCAATTGATAAATATGCGGCATGTATGGGCTTTTTGCCAGGTTTTCATGTGGAACTGTCATGACTTTTCAGGTTGTAATTTGAGCAAGAGGGAATGGAAAAGGCATCTCCAGTTGGTTGCTTTCCATGTACTACAGGCGAGATTCAGTTATGTACACATTACAACATGCAATGACACTCACATATGAACATTAAGAATCCTGGAGACATTTTGTGAATAATCCTTACAGTACATATATTTCTCCACTTTTTTACAAACAAAAGTAAGTGTTGACTTTCAGTTTTCAGGCATTATGTCTGCGTTTGCCAGGAGGCCAGCCACTACACATATTAGGAGTATCCTTCTCCAGATACATGCACTCACTGCATCATCTAAACAAGGGTGCTGCACATATTTTACATGTGCAAACCATAACACTGGAACATCCAGCTATCATTTCATGTATAGCAAAAATGTATGTACATGCAAAATATAGATTGTGCCCTTGTTCAGATGACATGGTGACCACTCATGTTGGGAGGAGGCCATTCCCAATATGGACAAGGTGCTTCCCTCCCAATACGTACAAACATAATGTCTGTAAAGGACTTCAGATTATGTCAACTAGTATATTGTGAATTTTCAAACATTCACAAAATGTGTCCAAGATTATCAGTGTTCATATTTGGATGTCAACTCCCATCAAGTTTTGGATGTTCACCATAATATACACATGGTAAGAAATCTGCATTCTTAAAACACAGCAGGAGCAACAACACAGGATCCAAATTCTGGAATTAGAATATACATTTGGCTCCATTGCAGACCATCATGGGCTTGGTATGAAGCCTCCTCTCCCCCCACCCCCATGGTAAGACTTCTCCATTAGTCTGGATGAAGAGACAGGCCCAGTAAATACAAAAGACTATGTACATGTCACGGGTCTCTTCATTGAAAAGAATGGGAAAGCATGCATGCATTAAGAGATCCATGAATGTGTGTGCATCTAAATGCACATGGATCTGTAGTTCAGGGTGGCCACATATTCATGAGGAATGTAGTGAATATTGCTGATCCATGGCATGCGCTTTCCCATCGAGATGTTAATCGCTGGTAAAGAGCTGTTCTAATGGACTGGTAATTTCTCTACTATAAACTACCTTCTGCTGATGTCATTGTAACCATTTCTAATGGAGTCCCTTATGTCAATAATATGCCTATAAAAGCTATTGATCACTTATTGGCTCTTTATAATATACTATTTATATATGTACCTGTATTTTAAGGTGGAACCCAAACTTCTGTGCACCCAGTGAGGGTAACTGTGTTTTTTTTTTCAGGGGAATAAAAACATTAGTGTTTTCCCATGACGATTGTTTGTGGAAGTGTTCATGACAAAACAGAAAAAAAAATGTAATGCAGAATGAACCCCTGTTTTCTTAATTTCCCAGGGTAAGATCATACATGATCATTTTACATGATGCTCACAGCTCTCTTTCTTGGTTATGTCAAATTAGTGAAACTGCTGTCATGGGTCAGCTGTCGTGGTCCATTCTCTCTTTATAAAGCTGAAGAACAAACCAACAGCCTAAACAAGAATGGGATCACCAAGCAAAACAGTGACCTAGGCAACACTGATTCTCATGTTCACGTTCCTATTGATATAGTAAAGGACCAAGTCAGATGCAAGATTTGAGGCTCACTTTTCCACTCACTCACAAGAACCAATCTATTCTCACGACCAAGGTAATATGTACACTAAGACAGCCCATGAGTCTCATCCACCACAGCACCCACAGCCCCTACACTCCCAAAATGTATCTTTGGCTTCCATTCATATATATCTGCATTGGCATGAGAGGTAATTCCTGTTGTTGTGATCTCACATTACCAGGGAATGTGTGTAAATGTAGGATCTCCATGAATATGTTTCTTTACCACCTGATCAGCTTCATGGACAAGGATGTGCAAATTGAACAAGGATGTGCAAATTGCTGCCAATGTTCACTAGCACATATGCACAGACTGAATCATAGCATGCACACACAGACACACAAACCCCTCAAGAAGTTTGCTTTTTGATCTGTGATTTAGTCAATGTGTGCATCAATAACCTGTGAGGAAGAAAAACAGAATACAAATTGAAAATGGATGGACATGCACATATGACAATTCCCAAACTAATCTGAGAAATTCTCCAAGGTAAACTAGGAAGCAGAATGGCGGGGCAGAGTAAAACTGTGGAACAAGAACAGAACCAGTGAATTCTGCTCATTTACTGGAGCTTGTGCTAAATCTCAGGAATAAAGGTGACCCAAAATAAACATCTGAACCAACTCAAATTGTGATGTGACTTTTGCTCTCAGTTTTCTAGCAGTGACTTTTTTTTTTCTGTTGGCGTGCTGTCTACTGTGATGTCATTTTCAATATACCATGTCCCAGAAAAACTAAATCTCAATTCCTCTTCATTGTTGCAAAATGCAAAATCATAGCAAAGGATTGCAGATTGTAAAAAACTACAAATCAGAATTCCGAATGCCACATCCAAAGAATCTGAAATTTTGAAGCCATGAAAAACCCTGTTTTTCCTCTCCAAATATACCTTACTACTTTAACACCATAAATGTGGTTAGCATGTAAAATTGTATTAACTGGCATATTTATAGAATTTTAAAGTATAAATTATTTCTTTTTATAAGCAAAACATCGAATACACCCATTACTACAATGAGTAAGAGCTACAAACAGTTGCACTCTATCTTAACACAAAAGAGAAGAATATATTCGATATTTTCTAGTCTTCACCCAAATTTGCTAGTTTTTCCATTGGAAACAGCCCTCATGCTTTTCAAAACCAAGTCTTAAAAGGATTTCACACATTCCAAAAGAAAAAAAAATCTAGTTTTTCCTATGTTCCACAAAATTTCCGATTACTTCTGTTGGCAAAACTGGATGCTATACAGTTTGAGTGGATAAAACTCTTGTCTTTTCCACTCATTTTCCACTCATTCTGAAGACCACATAGTTCATAAGAGGATTTTTTCTCTCTCTTTCACTGCTACCCCCAAATTTTCCACCAGAAAAATTGGGGTGAAAAGTCGTCTAGAAAAAAATGTGTTTTTCTCTAATGTTTTTCTTTTTTTCCAGGCCTTTATATCTGTAGCCATGTTGCACACCAAATTCTTACATGTAAGTCATAAGAGGTGATGTTCTTACACATTTAAAAGCCACTGTGTGCACATATTCTGTGAGTAGCAATTGACTGTGGATGAGATTCTCAGTGTGAGTTCATAACAGCTATTTACACTCATGCAGGATCATTGCATATTGCAGTTGACATAGTAATTACTCTAATTTCCTCTATGGAACTGGGTAACTTGTGAAGGGAACCACAAAAGCAGGAAAAGCAAGATGCCTTGAGCTGGCTCTGTTCTGTTGCTTTCTTCCTATTTTATTCCTTGCAAAGTGTTGGGATGTGTGAGCCATTAAAAACATCCCACATATAGCCATTAAGATCAATAACATGGCTTACAACAGTGGCACATTGGCTTTTGTATGGATGCAGCAATGTCTGGTTGACCGAAGTACAGGTGAGTGTCCCAAAATTATCAACTTGGTATTGCTATGCCATTGACTTCTAAAAGGAAAGGAGGAAGCAACCATCTCTGGAGCCATTCCAACTTTTTCTGCCAATGTGAGCAAGGCTGCTTTTTAAGCATGCACTGATGCTGTGACTCACAATCATGGTTGTCTTTGCAAGTCCACCTCACTGAAATCTGAGGAACCACTCAACAGTGTACTGTGGGACCTTTGGGGTTCCTTGGAAGCCTGTCAGATGTTCCTCCATGAAAAAAATTAATCATCGCAGACAAGTTTCCCTCAAAGGTAACTTGCAGCTCTTTACCAGTCTTCTCTTGTAAAGTGCTCTGGATGTGTTCTGGGACATACCTTGTTGTTCTAGCAGGTCAACCAGACCAGCCAGCATACCTTATGAGCAGATTGGGCACCTTTGCACATGACCAGAATCTTTTGCAATGTGTAAAAGTTCCATGGCAAAAGTAGCAAGTTTCCTCTCAGCAGACACATTGCTGTGGAAAAGGTTCCCTGAAAGGCAAAAGTTTTAAAGTGGCTGATTTAATAATGCACTGGTGTGAAAAGCATTCTCGAATCACATTTATACCCGAAGACTTGATGTTGTAATGAATAATACCCACACATGGGGCAGGGTGCCATGTATGATGAACCTGACCATATATATGGCTTTCTCCCAGGATGTCCCTCCAAGAATTCAGCACACTCTTGATTCCATGCATGAATGCACAACTGGAAGCATAGAAAGGAGCACTGGATATTTCACCAGAATACACATGAGTAAGAATCCAGAGGATAGCTGCATTTAGTCTGTTACAACAAAACATAACAAAAAGAAGTCTTGTGGCACTGTAAAAACCGACAGATTTCTTACGGCATCGGCTTTCATGGGCTAAAGCCGACTTTATCAGATGCATGAAGTGCATCGTCAGTTGAAATGTATCAATATCTATGTACACATGTACACAGACACAAAGGGAGAAAAAACCTTTCCAGGTATGGTCAACATGATCCCCAAACCATTCTGTGGGTTCTTCTAGACTAGGGTTAACAAAGCAGTGTATAAAGAGAATAAGGGCTACATCCTGAGTTGCCTGAGATAGCGCTTTGTGATTCTGAGGAAGTGGATTCTAGTCCATGGAAGCTTATACCCAATAAATCTTACTTTTTATAATGCTAAGAGTCCTGTTTTGATCCAATTCACTCCATTGCGACCAATATGATCAGCTTCTAAAAAGGACAATCCTAAGAAGAGTTTATCTCTACTTATGATTTCACTGTAAGTTAATTTTTCCTTAGGATCAAGGTACGGCTTTATACATCACTTTTCCACCTGTTCCCTCCTTCCCAACACTTTATCTATTCTCCAAGATGTAACAGCAGGGGAAATCCTACATCTGTTTTGCAGGGAAGATGCATGGCCAGTGTTTTAAAGTAATGGTAACTTAGACTGGAGTAAGGGTGGCTGAGAATTAACTATCCTTGAAAAAAAAATGAAATAATTTCGGAATGGCAAAAAAATATTAAATATGTGTAAGTAATTTTTTTAAAATAAGTTATTCTGATATGTCTTTGTTCTTTTTTCCATGCTTCCAGAAAAAGTTATATCATCATAATTTCAAAACAGATGCTGTGATTTCTTTGCCTCAATCTTTTCTTTTACTGCATTCTTTGCCCATTTTCAATAAGCATGGGTTCTTTTTTTATATATATAAAGAAACACCATCCTTTTTGTAAAGTAAATTCTCCCAAATGTATAGGTGACTTTATTGTTGTTGTTAATAATAATTTCATTTTTGTAATGTCAGTTATTATATACAGTATGGCTACACACAGAAAGCTTTTGGTAAAAATGAAATAGCTGTTTCTTTGGTTTACTGGGGTTTTTTTAATAGTCTACTTATGGAAGAACTCCTTGTTTGTAAAATGACTATGTTTAGTTTTAAACTTTAAATTATCCTAACAAAAAGAAACAAATAAAAACTTTTGGTACTGTAAAAAACCCAACCTAAAAGGAATCATCTGAACTTTTCTCATTCTTGGCGTCCCGTCCCACTGCCTTCTGCATCAAGATGCACTAAAAAGAGAGATGGACCCCCAATCCTGTAGACTCATGTGCCAGAGCAAGAATGCATGCATATGTGTACACAGAACAAGGATGTACGTACGCAGAGTCCCACATTAATTTCAGTTTCAGGAAATAACTCTCAAATGATAGGCTGGTCTCTATAGAATGCAGGATACTTGAATAGTGGGTGGATGACATACCAAAGAAGGACTGGACTTACAAGACCCCTAGCAGAGAATCCTTAACTGATCCACATATGACTTTTGGTGTTGACTGCAAGACTGGCTCCTGGCTGTTCACACATGAGCATTTTCACACTGCCTTATGAGAGCTGTACTACCATTTAGTTACCTGATCCGCCCATTTATAGCCCTCCAAGAGAACTGATTCTACCTACTCTGCAGATGCGAAAGCAAATCTGTTCGTTTCCATTTGAGGTTGATTGCAGTGAACTGAACAGATCAGGGAAGCAGCTCATGATGGAACAGAGCCATCAGACATTGTATGTTCACTTGTCAAATGTGCTCACAGCATTCTAAAGCAGTTCCATGTGTTTCTGTTGCAGCTTCTACACACCTCATCAGCACACAGTGATGGGTCTGAAGGCAAATGAGGGAGTCAAGCTCAGATCCTTCCCAGTGGAAGTCTCTGAAGCCCATTTTGGGATGGGTTTTGTTCAGTCACACAGTTGAGTCTGACTCTTCATGACCCCACGGACCACATTACACCAGTCCCTCCTGTCTTCCACCATTCTCTGAAGTTTGCTTAATTTCATGTTCATTGCATGATTACACTGTCTAACCATCTCATCCTTTGCCGTCCCCTTTTTCTTTGACCTTCAATCTTTCCCAGCATCAGAGTCTTCTCCAGTGAGTGCTCCCTTCTCATTTGGTGGCCCAAGTATTTGAGCTTTAGCTTCAGTATCTGGCCTTCCAGGGAACAGTCAGGGTTGATTTCTTTTAGGACTGGGATTTTGGATGGGAGGGGCTCCTAAAAGGAAGAGTTTCTTTCAGCTTCCCTGTGTTGGCTGGCATGCCAACTTGTGGTGGGTCCTTCAAAGACCTCCTGGATATGGAGTCTTCCTCTCCTCAACTAGCCAAGATCTTGGCGGGCAATCTACCAATCCAAGGCACTTTGTCCATCCTACCAGGGTACTGGTTTCTAATTTGTTTCAGGGTTTTTTTCCAAAATATTGTTTTTGAAAAACAAAGCCAAAGATTGTTGGAGCCCTTTCACAAACCTTCCTAACAAGGGGTGGTCTTAGGTATGAGGCATCTGGGGCAGCTGCCTTGGCCCTTGTGCTGGGGGGGGGGTCCCCACACTCAGAGACCTCTCCATTCTGCAGCCAGCTGTCCCAACTGCTGTCCTGATGATCCCACCACTTTGGAGTCACTGCTGATCCTCCACACTGCCTGACTTAGCACACTGAGACTCAGGCAGCTGTCAGGTTCTGCAGCAAGTAAATCTCCACACACGTTTCCAAGGAAGCATTATACAAAACTGGTACCATATCCACAAGATTATTGTTAGGAATGACCATGGAGCAAAAACATCCTTTCATATAGTAGGACGAGGCAAATGGCTAAGCAAATGAAATTCGAGCACGCACGCGGGAATTCTCCCGGCGGGGGATACATGATAATCGGGAGAGTCGTAGTGCCTCATGAGAGCCGAAAGATTCACACCAGGGGTGGAACGCAAGCCCTCCCTCCTTCACAAGGCCAGACAGATAACGCCATCTGGCAGAACTGGCTCCCACAGTCTCCCAAGCGTTGTTTACAGCAAGCAGCAGAGCAGCGAGCAAGCCAGGATTAGAGACGAGAACAATTAGGATTAGAGAGAAAACATGGCAGCTAGCTGACAGCAGCAAAGGGGTGGGCAATCAGCTGTAGGGCAGTGGGAGACCCTGACCACCATACAACCCTCCCCCTGTGCAGCTGCCTGAGTGAGTCTAGTGTCCCATAATTGAGTTTTGCCCGGAGCCCCAATATCTCTCAGACCAACCTTGTTCTTGATCACTTCATTGGATGCTCTTTGCTACATCCCCCGAGTACCCAAGGCAAGGCTGAGGATTGATCAGGGATCTTCTTGAATGTCTTTGGACCCTGCAGCTGCTGTTTACCAATAAAAATTGGTCAGACCCTCATTTTGTTTGGTCATCACACCTTAATATCCCAGCATGCCTTTGGCTGACCCCCATGCTTTAATGTCTGATGCTCCCTCATGACGTTCTATGATAATGAGTGAGTGCTGTCAGGTTTGTTTGTTTGTTTGTTTGTATTTCATCCCTTGCATGACTTTGAAATGCATTTTAAAAACCTGTTTTGATGTTTGCCACATTTTGAGGTTTTGAGATTTGCCGCTGTTTGAGGAAAAACAGAATTTAAATAATTGAGGACAATAAAATAAAGCAGAAGGTTCCACAGATTTTGTGAATGTCTTCATGGCACCTGACAGCAGTAGTCACTTCTGTGGATCTGAAGGCACAAAATGTATACCTTGCCTTTCTGCCTCTACAAGGGCCACTGAGGAGGCTAACAATTTAAAAGATACATGATAAAAGGATATTATGAAACCATTATAATATCGAACTATATAAAATATACATCATTGTCAACTTTTAAAACAGTTTAAAAAGAGAGGTAAAATGCATACAAAACAGTTACAAACATAAAACCATTGGTTAGGAAGGAGGGATCATTGAGGGAAGGCCAGACAGAACAAAAAAAGTCCTCACCTGCTGGTGGAAGATGGCAACAGAAAGAGACAGACGGATCTCTCTGGGGAGAGATTTCCAGAGCTTTAGTGCCGTGATGGAGAAGTCCCTCTCCCAGGTTGCTAGCCACTTAATCTCAGAAGGTGGGAGTGCTTGGAGCAAGGCCTCTAAGGATTATAACAGTCAGATAAATTTATAAGGGATTAGGCAGTCCTTCAAGTATGTTGTTCCCAAACTGCAAAGGGCTTTGAAGGTCAACACCAGCACCTTGAATTGTGCCCAGAAACAAATTGGAAGCCAGTGTAAGTGGGCCAAGACTGGAGTGATATGGTCCCTACGAACCACTCCAGTTAACAAGCTGGCTGCAGCGTTCTATACCAACTGAAGCTTCCAAACACTTCTTCTCGTGGAAAGAAGCCTTAATTACTTTACTTCCTAAGCAAGAATCAGATCTAACTCTAATGAAAAACTATAGACCTATCTCACTCCTCAATATGGACTACAAAATTTTTGCGGCCATTCTAGCCAACAGATTTAAGAAAGTGCTCCAGCAGGTAATACATTCTGACCAAGCTGGCTTCCTGCCGCGGAGACATCTTAGGAACAACGTGAGAACAGTGCTAGATATATTGGAATTCTATGAGGCACATAATGAGAAACAGGTTGCCCTGGTTTTTCTTGACGCCGAGAAGGCATTTGATAACGTGAGCTGGGAGTTTATAAAGAGAAACTTGGAACATTGGGACTGTGGAGGAGTGTTTTTTCAAATGACTCAGACAATTTATCAGCAGCAAGAAGCTAGGGTAATTGTAAATGGAGAGGCTACGGGAAAAGTTTCAATACAAAAAGGCATGAGGCAGGGGTGCCTACTGTCCCCTCTACTATTTATTTTTACGATAGGGGTACTCAATAATATGGTACGAGCAGATCTGATGATTAAAGGGCTGAAGGTCAAAGGGGAACAATTTAAGTTGCAGGCGTATGCCGATGATCTAGTTTTTATTTTACAAGACCCTTTGGAATCAATTGAACAACTTCTGTATATCTTGAAACTATATAGACAAGCAGCAGGTTTAAGGATAAACTTTTACAAAACTAAAATATTAACAAAGAACTGCTCTAAAGAAACAAAAACACTGTTGGCTGAAAAATCAGGATTTGTAATTGAGAAAAAAAATTAAATATCTAGGAATCTGGTTAACTAAAAAATGTAGTTCCTTGTTTGAAAATAACTATAAGAAGGTACTGTCTGAAATTAAGAAAGATTTAGAAAAGTGGGAAGGGTTACAAATATCCTTACTAGGCAGGGTGGCAACACTCAAAATGAATATCCTCCCAAAACTTATGTTTTTGTTTCAAACATTACCCATTATCAAAAACCAATTTTTTTTAAAGATTTAGGGAGAATGGTATCGCTCTTTATTTGGCAATCACGGAAACCCAGAATTAAACTAAAAACCATGCAAGAAAGAAAAGAAAAGGGCGGATTTGGTCTGCCAGAATGGAGTTTATATTATAAGGCCTCGGCCATGATATGGATAAAAGACTGGGTAACACTTTCGAACAGTATACTCTTAAAGTTAGAGGGCCATGGCCTTCAGATGGGATGGCACGCCACAATTTGGTACGAAAAAGGGAGAAAGAGTTTTGAGAGTCACTATATAAGAAGTTCCCTAATCAAAGTGTGGAGAGAAATAAGACAACAGTATTATACTAAAATACCGAGGTGGGTATCCACCATTGAAGCGTTTACGATACCTAATTTGTATGAACATGAGAAAAAACTTTGTTATGATGATATACTAGATGATAGAAACAATCTTAAATCTTTTGAGTGTTTAAAAGATAATAAGGTTGAATTGTCATGGTTACAAAAAATGCAAGTACAAACAAGATATAAAGAGGATCAGAAACAAGGTTTTTATGGGAAACCGATGGAAATGGATAACATTTGGATTGTGTCAGGACAACAAATTATTAAAAATGTATATAAAAGCTTGCTGGAACGTAAGTTACAGGATGAGGTGGTGAGATCAAGTATGACTGCATGGAATAAGGATCTAGGATATAATATTGAGATAGATAAATGGTTGAAAATATGGGATACTAACATAAGAACTACAAGAGCAACTGCCTTTAAAGAAAATATTTATAAGGTGGCTTTAAGATGGTATATGTATCCAGCTAGATTAACAAAATTTTCCCAAGCAGTATCAAATATTTGTTGGAAGTGTAATCAGAACGTAGGTACTTACATTCACATGTGGTGGAATTGTGCTAAGACAAAGGAATATTGGAAGATGATTTGTAGTATGTTACAAGAAATTTTGGGAGTCCATATTGTTCTTAAACCAGAACTGTGTCTACTCAATATGATTCCAGAGACGTATGGGAGAGTGGAGAAGTATTTACTGCTACACTGTTTAACGGCAGCAAGAATTACATTTGCCAAGTATTGGAAGAAAGAGGAAATCCCGGAAAAGATAGAGGTCATTCGAAAGCTATTTGAAATTGCGGAAATGGATAAAATTTCATGTTCATTAAAAGGGAAAGGGAAAGAGGATAAATTTTTTTAACGATAACTGGAAGAAACTGTATATGTGGAAATTGAAGGTGACGGGTTAAGAATATGTTTTGTATATAGAGTTAGAGAAGAAATGAGGCTGTATGCTCATCTGTGAAGAAGTGTTGAAATAGCTGTATGTTGGAAATTTGTTTAGAAAACCTTAATAAAAATATTGTTAAAAAACAAAAAACAAACACTTCTCAAGGGCAGCCCTGCAAAGAGCACATTGCAGTAATCTAATCTGGATGTAACCAGGGCATGCACCACTGTGGCCAGATCTTTTCTGTCGGTAAAAGGGTCTTTCAGCCAAAGCCATCGCTACTTATCCAGTGGTAGGCCTGGGTCCAAGAGCACCACCCCTAGACTACGGACCTCTGTTCATTCAAGGGGAATGCAAACCCATCCAGAATGGGTGACCCCTTAAATCCTGTGTCAGACATTCAGCCAACCAGCAGCATTTCCATCTTGTTGGGATTATTAGCCTGCATTCACTCCAAAACTCCCTCCAGGCACTGGTTCAGGGTTTCTACAGCCTCCCTGGGATCAGCTGGAATTGCAAAATAGAGCTGAGTGTCATCCTCATATGGTGACACCCCGGCCCAAATCTCCAGATGACCTCACCCAGTAGTTTCATGTAGATGTTAAAGAGCACAGGGGACAAGATGGAACCTTGTGGGACCCCAAAGGCCAAGGGCTGGGCATCAGTCCCCAAGCACCACTTTCTGAAACCTACCCGCCAGGTAGGACTGGAACCACCACAGAATGGTGCCTCCTAAACCCAGTCCAGAAGGATACTATAACTAATGGTATTAAAAGCCACTGTGAGGTCCAGGAGAATCAACAGAGTCACAGTTCCTCTGTCCATCTCCTGGTACAAGTCATCCATCAGAAGGAGGAGGAGGAGGAGATTGAATTTATACCCTGCCCTTCACTACCCGAAGGAGTCTCAGAGCAGTTTACAATCCCTTTCCCTTCCCCTCCCCACAACAGACACCCTGTGAGGTAGGTGGGGCTGAGAGAACTCTCTTGAAAACTGCCCTTGAGAGAACAGCTATGCAAGAACTTATGACTGATCCAAGGTCACACCAGCAGTTGCATGTGAAGGTGTGGAGAATCAAACCTGGTTCTCCCAGATTAGAGTCAGTGCTCTTAACCGCTACATAAAAATGGTCA
Source organism: Gekko japonicus (assembly GCF_001447785.1). NCBI lineage: Eukaryota > Metazoa > Chordata > Lepidosauria > Squamata > Gekkonidae > Gekko > Gekko japonicus. Next base: position 59,108 of record NW_015161986.1, on the reverse strand, counting down.
CCAGGGCAACCAAGGCTGTTTTGGCCCCACAACCAGGTCTGAATCCAAATTGGAAGTGATATAAACAATAGAATAAGATAAAAATAAAAACGTTGAATAATGATTAGAACAAATTAGAATAAATAAGATTAGAATAAAAGAGATTCCTACTTTCTGCTAATAACTAAGTTTTACATATAAGTGAACAAACCACGTCTTTGCCATGGAGCAAATAGCTCTGCCCTGCCCTGTGGTACTGTAAGTTTCAAAGCTACCCCCCCCCCCATCATGATGGAGAATGTGCGCTTGTGATATGATATCTGACTGACCTTTATAAGACTTCGCCAAGTCTTAAGCATCTGACTCCTGGGGAATTTGCTAATAAAACATTGTGGGCAAAAAAAGAAGAAGCAGCACAAGGAGATAATTACTTTTCTGAAACTGACTAGCAGGAATAATTCCTGATTTGAGTATTCCCTTAGCTCAAGGTGTAGAATTGCCAGCTCAACAACTGAAAGAAATAGATGACAGTTGACAGTCCATTAGTGGAAGGAGATACCTCATGGCTAACACAGCCATGGAAACCCAGCTAGAGATGCTTCTAAATGCTCATCTGAATTTCTCCCTGAATCTCTGAATCTGAATTGGTCCTGTTTCCAGCACAGAAGTGACACATAACAGATTGTCCATTGTTCCATTTCTTATTTACAGATTTTGCATAGAGTGCCCTGCAGGTGCAATTGCCTCCAGCCTGGAGCACCTTCATGTCATACGCATCTCTACCCACTTAGTTTTATGAATGTATACATGCATATTAATAAAACAGTGCCAAAAAAACCATGGTGCTCAGGAATGTATGTGCTGCACAGGGCTATTTTTGGGCAGGAACGCACAGGAACGGAGTTCCGGCTGGCTTCAACGTTGGCCACGCCCACTACAGCCAAAACCTCTGCGTGCCTGGCTACAGAGGGAAGGCCTGGACAGCGACACCCCCCCCCCCGGGACTCCCCCGGCCTTCCCTGGCCTGTCCCAGGGCCAGCTTGGCCAGGCACCACACAGCTGCGATGCTCTCTCTCAGCCTAACCTGCCTCGCAGGGTCGTTGCGAGGATCAGTTGAGGAAGAGAGGCGCACAGATGCTGCCATGAGCTCCATGGAGAGATGGCGTGAGAAAATGCAACAGATAGAACATACATGGACAATACCATAAGAAAATGAAGGACAATATTTAACCCACGTTCCAGACTTTAACCTGCTGGGCTTTTTCTACAAAAAAAAAAAAAAAAAGCCCTGGATGTGCATATTCATAAAAGACTGGACAAAAAAGAATCTGGACTTAGCAATTCATGCTACCACACCACAATTACTTTTTTGCAGTGTTTTGTCAAGTGCATCAGCCATGGAGAGGACAGGAAGATGCAAACAAACTCAAAGAACTGAAAATTCAGCAAGCAGGGTACAGTCCAAATCCATTAACAATTATAATACTAGAATTAAGGAGAAACAGGATGAAACACAGTGAGAAATTCCTGATCAATAAAGGAATGGGATCAAGGGAATCCGATCCTCCCACAAGCCCCCAGTATGCTATGGCTTCTGATTATCTAGACTTTAGTGGATATGGCCATTTCTGTTTCTTTTTTATCTCTCTTCAGTTCACTTTTTTGCTGTTGTTGATAGCTTATTTGGGGAGGGGGGGTTGTGCACCATATCATGCAGTGTTTATAGTATTTGTATGCCTTCTAACTGATACAAAAATAAAATTGAAAGACAGGTTAAATGTAGTAGAAACCAGTTGAGGAAGGAAAGAGAAGCTGGATCAAAAAATAAAGGTTTGTGGATTTGTTTTTGACAAATGAGACAATCAAAATGGGAATAGTTGAACTGGACCAGCTGGCTCTCAAAGTTCAGTCTCATCTATAGTTTCGTCTCCCTGATGAAGCAAGCAGAAAACAGGGAAGTCAAATCCCATACCAATCATTTTCAGGAGCCATGACAGAACAGCTTGTGTGCTCCAAGAAATGAATCTTGCTCAAAGGGTCCTCTGAGCCCAAAGCCACAGATGAGACTGCCCACTGCATCTCAGCATGAATAACTATTCTGACCTTCCAATCAACCACTGCTGGGGTTTTAGCAATTTTGACACATCCTCCCACCAGCTATGATTGCATCACTCAGTTGTTTTCAATGCACTGTCTCCAAGTAGGGTGCCTGTTGTGTTTCTGAACGATCTGATCATGCTTTACTCAAAACTAGGAGGTATGCTCAGAACAATGACTTATTTATTTATTCAGAGAATTTCTGATCCTGCTTTTCTCCCCAAATCCAAAATGGCTTCCAACCCACTTTTCTTCAGGTGAATAACAAAGGGGGAGGTCCTCTTTAACCACCAAAACAGACTTTTCTGGTAGAATTGCCAGCTCAGTCCTGGCAACACTGGCAGATTGGGGGGGGATAGGGGAATAAAATGTAAAGAAGGAAAGCCTGAAAGGGGAATGGAACCACATACTAAGGGTAACAGGTTTATATCCATCCTTACCACTGGTTCTGTATTGGTTCTGGTGGCGGAAAGTGCCATTAAGTAGCAGCCGACTTATGGCAACCCCATAGAGTCTTCAAGGCAAGAGACATTCCAAGGTGGTTTGCCATTGTCTGCCTCTGTATAATGACCCTGGTATTCCTTGGTGATCCAAATACTAACCAGGGTCAAACCTGCTTAGCTCCCAAGATCTGATGACATCAGGCTAGCCTGGGATATCCAGGTCAGGGTATATTGGTTCTAGAGGACTGTTTCACTGTTAACTGTCTGTGCTGGAAGCAGTTCTGGAGACCAACTGGAAACCTTTTATTAAAAAAATTTCCTTAATAATTGTGTTGTAACTGGTGGCAGTGGCCTCAAGATGGCAAATGCCATATTGGCCTGAAATAAGCAAGTACCTGCCTGGCTTTTAGCCTCTCATCTCTGTGAACAAGTGGAGTGATCAGAAGGCAACACAGCACCCAGCAGTGTTTTTAGAGAGGAGTGCCAAGGTGCAGTTTTCCTGGGAAGAACATGGTTCCTACAAGCAGCTCTGCAAGCACCAAAGAGTGTGGCCTTGGCCTTCTGAAACAGAGATAGGAATGGCAAGCGAGGGGGGGGGGTCTGCATACCTATTTCTGTGCTATTTGATAGAGCTTTCCCTGCTCCTCCCAGTCCAAGTGACAACTTATGAAGATGATCCTACCTAACCAAATGTGGAGCTGGTAATGCAGAGAGGACCTTATCTCCAGTGGCTGATCAGGAAGGAATCTAGGGTGAAAAGTCAGTTCATAAATGAATTAACAGGGGAGCTTCATAGCCTCCTTGCTAAAGAAGATGCCACTTTGGACAAACTATTTACTGAGTATGGACTTCACCATGTATACAAACCACAGTGCTTTGTTGTGGCTACTGACGAAGCACAATCCAGAAGGATGGCTGGATTCACAGTCTGAATACACATTCACAATTCATCATTAACCTGGAAAGCAGAATGTGGTTGCAGAGGCTCTAAATTGCACAGGAACAGTCCCAGAGCAGTGCAAGGACCCTGTACTGTGTGTTGTATATCAACAGATATATGGGGTGGGGGAATCTAGGATGGGGAGATTTGGTCCAATTCAGGAAATATTATCCATTAATCCGGTTTATGCCAGTCAAAGGGTTATGCCCCCATCTTTACAGAGAACAGAGAACAGTACAACATGCCAACAAAAGAAAGCACCAGCAAGATGTGAGAATCCTATTAATGGACATGCCCCAGCCTGCAAAACCACAGGATTTCCTTCAGGTTGACCTGAAAGGGACACTGTCAGAAATGCCAACCACTAATCAGTATTGCTGGTAGAATATTTTTTTCAAAGTATGGTAATACAACCACTTAAAAATAAAATAACTTGAGACTGTGACAGGTGGATTCATGAAGCATGTTGTGTTGTGATTTGACCTACCAAACTGTATTTGCAGTGATCACAGGAAAGAGTTTGAATCATAGTTCCTGTATAAATACTGCCAACACCTGCAGATAACCAAGGTAAAGAGAAATATCACCCACCCTGCCAGTAATGGGGGAGTAGAAAGAGTGAACTGCACAATTGATTCCATACTTAGAGAGCCCTGGTGAGTAAAGACCAAAAGGACTGGGATTAAAAAGTTTCATATGGTGTGGTTGCTTACAACACTATCAGATATTCAGCAGTCCAGCACTCACCTTATGGAATGATTTTTGGACTTTTTTGGCCCATTCTCCCATGTGATTTACTCTTCAGGCAGGAAGAACAAGTGAAGCACACAACATCTGCCCAGGAGAGTCACTTGGACTATGTTAAGGATCTGGTCACAGCTTTTGGAAAAGCAGAAGCCCAGATAAGCTGGAAATGTGAATATCACAAACAAGATGCTATGGACAAGATGAATTATATTCCAACCCAGGAAGAGGAGAACGTAGGGATTCCAGTCTCCATGTAGGACCTGGGGATCCCCTGGAATTACAGCTCATCTCCAGACTTACAGAGAACAGTTCCCCTGGATAAAATGGATGCTTTGGAGGGTGGACTCTATGGCATTGTACCCCACTGAGGCCCCTGTCCTCCACAGGCTCCATCTCCAAATCTCCAGGAGTTTCCCAGTCTGGATTTGGCGTCTCTACTCCCCATTCCCTGCCAGTGGCTGGGGGGACCTGGCAACCTTAGGAGCATCAAAACTGGGGGGGTGGGGGAGGCTAGAATAAAATTCAAAACATATGCCTTTTTGAAGGGGGCTTATACTGAACAACCTACCCTTACTGATCAACAAAGGTCACTCTCACCTTTTTGTAGTACACAGAGACCTGAAAGAAAAGAAAGGGAATTGGTGGGAAAGGGTGAGCAACACCCTCAAGAGAGTACAGTAGAGGAAGACGTGGTCGACAAGTCACTACAGGTTCAGTATCTACCGTATGGGAGGAACTGCCAGGGAGGACCCTATTGACAGAAGACAACGTGCCCATTAACAGAGACTTTGGAATGAGAAATATGTCCTGAACCCCAAGCCTCAGTTATCAATGACATGGCTTGTCTTATGAATGCAGTTTTATTTATTTATTTATTTGGTTCAATTTCTATCCCGCCCTTCCCACAAGCAGGCCCAGGGTGGGTTACAACATGAACATAAAATAATAAAATCAAGATTAAAACTATAAACTTAACCCTTAAAACGATGGCGATCAAACAACATCAGAAGTATTACAATGGTGCCCTGGTGTTAGACAATTAAAGGCAGAAAGGGATAGTTCGGAAAAGAAATTCCAGATTATGAGTACCCTACCTTGGATAAACCGAGGTGGCTATCATTCTGTGTCCTTGAAAATTGAAGACCACCATACAGATAGCACCAGAGAGGTAACAAGATGGTAACAGGAGGGGCCAGATGATATTTGACATCTGCTTCCTCATCCAAAACCTGGTGGAAGAGTTCTGTCTTACAGACCCTGTGGAACTGGGAGCTCATTCCACCAGGTTGGGGCCAGAGCAGGAAGACACTCTCAGAAACCTTTTTGTTTTACAGATTGTGTGCTTTCCTAAATATTTTGTTATAAGTTTAGTTACCAGGGGGAAAGTTGTAATGACTATATAACTATCTCTACCAGTTGTGGTGATGTTGCACACATCTGAATGTTTGGGTTGGGTCTGTATCAGTTCTAGTTGCTGTTCTGTGGAAGCTGACTGCTTAAGTGTACTGTTGTCATTATTGTGCTGGAGACCTCTTAGAAACCTTTTTATTAACATTTGTTCCTTAACTAGTGTGTTATAAAAGCTGGGGTGCTTACCAGCTCTCCTGATCCTTCATTGCATCTGTAGAAACCTCTTTCCTTTGAAAGTGGGCAACAGCAACAAGCCCTGCCTTTCAATGGCCCACTTTCTGAAAAGCTCAGCAGATGCCAGGGGATGTACTAGCAGATGCTATGGCACCCATGGGCACCACATTGGGGAACCTTGGGCTAATCCTACAGAAATGATATCAAGATTGGTTTAAGCGATACTCTTTCAGTGAACACACGTGTACATTAGTACTGCAGAGGTGGGAAGAAACATGCATGAACTGAGGGAGCTTAAATGTGTAGCTAACTGTGCATGCACAGAGTTCTGTAAAAAAAATGGGGGTGAATGGAGTACTCCTCCTTATGGTACCACTTTAAAAAAAAACCTGCTAATTCAGAATTCCAAAATCTAGGCTAAATCTTTCTCTTCCCCTCTTCCCTCCCCCCCCCCCCCCCCCATCTTAAATGTGCTTTAAGAGTTTATTTTGGTCAGACTGCATTCCACATTAATCAGTGGTGAAACAGTAGCTGCTTTTTCCAGCCACTTATGGGAGACAGCTAGGGAATTGACAGAACAGTTAAAATATTTATCTCAGTGACAACACCCAGCTGCTGAGAGGGAGAGGATCTGAGGCTCTAATCACACAAGGTTATGGATGTAGAAGTGTCTCATTAACTCCGTTTGCAGGACTGGATTACGCAGGCAGCTGTGAGGCTCTTCCAATACACTACAGACAGAGGGGCTATGGCACGGGGACAGCACCTCACAAGCATCAAGCCAAACTGGGGAAATGGGCCACTCGCCATCTAGATCACAGAACCAAGGGGAGCCCAAATACCACCCCAAAGAGAAATTATAGATGGAATGTGGATAGTGGAGCTGATCGGTAGATGAGCCAATGATTGGGCTTAGAAGTCTCCTTGAAATCTCTTGGAAAATATCCTCTTGCCCCGCTTCCTGTATCCTTTTCTTGATTCAACCAACAGTATTGGTAGGACCATGGTTCAGTGACTTTAGAATCTTGCTTTACAGGACCTCGGTAGCAGGATTAGGAAAGACCCCTCACTGGGACCTTGACAGGCCACCACCAGCCAGGGCAGACAATACCAGGATCATTGATCATACATCCTACTAGGACAATGAGTTCGCATTGTTTGTGTGGTATAGTGGGCCAGTCCAGAATCTGCGAGACCAGGTCCAAATCCCCACATTATCATGAAACTGCCTAGATGATCTTGGGCTGGCTGTGCCCTCTCAGCCTCACCCAACTCACAAGCTTGTTGTAAGGATAAAATGGGGAGGAACAAAAGGGGACAGGACCTGCAAGCAACCCAAAAAGACTGAAAACAAAAAGAAGTGGAGGTATATAGGTATGTAAGCACTGATCTCTGCATTCAAAATACTCTAAACTAAATACATAAATGCCCTTTCATAAGTATAGCAAAAATGGGGAACTATATACACTACCCATCAAGTAAAGGTAGGTTGATTAATTGTTGGAGACCAATTGTAAGTACTGAGAAGAAGACTGAAGTGATAATTTTTTATTATTATTATTTTGAAATATAAAACAGGAAATATTTCTTTCCAGCTCTGCTTCATTATAATGTTAAGACATTTCAAACAGTTTCAATTCCAGATTTCATAATTAATCTATTTTACAGCTATGTTTATGCCATTTTAATGTTGTTAGCTGCCTTGAGCCAGATACCTGGAAAGGCGGGGTATAAATATAAACAATAAATAAACTATATAATTAATTTCAGCATTATGTTGTTGAAGGCTTTCACAGCTGGAGTTCATTAGTTGTTGTAGATTTTCCAGGCTGTATGGCCGTGGTCTTGGCACTGTAGTACCCAGGGGTCTTTGGGGGCCGGAGCGCGCCGGAGTGCCACTCCGGGAGCCCCAGAGCTGCCAAAATGGCAGCGGCAGCAAGCCCCGCCCCCAGCTTCCCCTGTTTTTTTTACGGAAGCCTGTGCCCCCGGGGGGGCCCCCCGCCGCCGCCCCAGCCAGCGCCGGAGCACTGCAGCCTGGAGGAGGCCAGACGAGACCCCACCTCCTCCTCGGGCAAGCACCGGAGCGCTGCGGGCTGGAGGAGGCAAGGAGAGCCCCCCCGCCGCTGTCTCCGGCCAGAGCGCTGCGGGCTGGAGAAGGAAAGGAGAGGCCCCATGCCACCCCCTCCGGCCAGCGCCTGAGCGCTGCAGCCGGAGGAGGCAAGGAGAGTCCCCTTGCCGCCCTCTCCGGCCAGCGCCTGAGCGCTGCGAGCCAGAGGAGGCAAGGAGAGCCCCCGCCGCCGCCTCCTCCAGCCAGCGCTGGAATGCTGAGGCCAGGAAGAGGCAAGCAGAGGCCCCCGCCGCCTTCCAGGGTAAGTGAGGGATCTGCGGGGGGTGGCGGAGGCTTGAGTGGGGGGTGGGAGAGCCTCCCCCCATCTCTTTGCCCTCTTTCTTTCCCCTTTCCTTTTCTTTCCCTCCTTTTCTGTCTTTCTTTCTTTCTCTTCCTTCCTCTCTTTTCCTTCTTCTTTCCTTCTCTCACTTTACCTCTTACCCTCCTTCTTCCCTTCTCTCTCTTTCTTTCCCTCTTTTCATTCTTTCCTTTTCCTCCTTCCTTCCTTCCTTCCTTCCTTCCTTCCTTCCTTCCTTCCTTCCTTCCTTCCTTCCTTCCTTCCTTCCTTCCTTCAGGGGTGTAGACTTTCCAATTTCCCGGGGGGGGCTGGG